>NC_056740.1:180789052-180861552 GCF_019279795.1 Protopterus annectens | reverse complement strand
TAATTAGAGACCCTAAGCAGGGACCAGGTTTGTTGCGTACGAATTCCAAAGTGTTAACTTTCATTAGAGAATAAAATAAGACACCCAGTGTCCTGACATTGTAGCAAAAACAGTAGCAGAAATGAATTTGCGTGTGTGTGTGTGTGTGTGTGTGTGTGTGTGTGTGTGTGTGTGTGTGTGTGTGTGTCCATCTGTGTATGTCTGTGTGTGGTTTGACTGTATAATATGCATGCCAAGGCTATATTAAGTATGCCACATTTAGTACGTAATGCTTCTTTCTCCTACAAGCAATAGTGGACTTAATTTCTGTATATTACAGTATTTTTTTCTATGAATATAAGAAGCACATCTGTTTCCCAGACACACACGCAACATTATGTCTGAAAATTTAGACACTTTTATTCATACTCTAAAACATGAGTTAGGGCAGCCCCACCCGCCTCCTACCCTCCAAAGCAGATGTACTACATCAAGACATGCTCTAGTACAATAGGGGTCTGGCAGCCATTGCTAAGAGACTCTCTACTCATTTCTAACTTCAGTGAGCAGCACGCCAAAGGCAGTATAAATACTGGCTTGATTTTCTATCCAGGTGCTGTACACATGAAGCAAACCAAGAATTCTTCAGTAATGTTGAAAGAGATTCCTCTTTCTTCAGTCTTGTTCTTTCCAGATTGTGTAAAAGATATAAGCTGACCTAACTTTTCACTGTAGCTCACTTAAGTGTGCCACAATGCTTTGTACTAGGGAGTATGTGCCTTCTGTTTCCATTTCTCCTAAAACATTATGCAAATTACCTCATTGCTGATAACTGTGTTACATTTCAGTTGCATGTTGACTGCAATAGCAGATCTTTTGGAATGGGTTTTAAAGCTGAGTTGAAGGCATGTCCAAATCCTGTAAAAAGTTCATCTTTTAGACACAATGTCATGTAATTAATACTACTGTTTTATTGATGTTCCCTTTTCTTGTATACAAGATGTACAGCACTAGATGCCATCTTCTCTGACTGCCTGCACTTTTTGCTTCTCCCTTTATTTCTCATTAGTAATATAGATGCATTCATATCACTTATTGGATCATAGGAGGTTACGAGGCTAACATCCTTAGACCCTTTTTCAGCCTAGCCATTCATGCCCCAAATTTCCCAATTATCAATGCCCACAGGCTAGAACAGCTTTGGCATAAGCTTGACACTTAGGGCATCTACAAACAGCCCCTGTGCATAAGGGCCACAGCCAACAAGCCAGGGGTGAATTTCTGATTTCCCATTCATTGGCCCAAACTGCATTTGAATAAGCTTAGGAAAGACCTCTGTTTCACATGAATGTCAAACCTTTCTGGAGGATATCTACACCCCTGAGGGATTCAATGATTGCACCCTGCTTGCAGCTGTCAGCAAATTTGGTAAGCCAAAGGCCCTCTACATTTGCCTTGACTTCAGAGATGTATATTCCAAACAAAAGCAGTCCCATCATTGAGCTCTGTGGGACACCACTAGTAACAGGCCTCTTGGTGGAGGTGGATTCTCTAACCTTAACATCATGTATCCTGTTTGTAAGCTATCCATTAGATGACATAGAGATTTATGCCTAAAGTTGTGACTTTGTCTATAATACCCCAGTGAGGTACTGTGTCAAACACCTTTGCCATGTCAAGGTAGGCAGTATGGACTGTTTTGCCTTTGCCTGTGGCTCTAGTGACCTTCTCAAAGAAGTCCACCAGGTTTAGTAGGCATGCCTGTCCTTGACAAAACTGAACTGGGATGGTCCAGTGTTTGAAGATTTCCTATGTCTTTGTTTATCATGTCCACAATAATTCTTTACATGGCCTTGCATATACCTATAATCAAACTTACAGGTCTGTAGTTTCCTGGGTCTAATGATGATCCACTTTTGTGCAAAGGGTTGACAAGACAGTTTCTGTTCCAGGAATTAGTCTATGTCTTTGCATTAAATAGACTGTTTTACACGTTACACCACTTTTTTTCTAGTGTTCATTGCAAATGATATGTATTTATTTATTTACGTCCCGATTTATCTATGGTTTGATAAATGGAATATTGAACTGGGTTGCAGACCATTTTCTGAGGAGACTCAGGCAGAAAATCTCCTGAACAGTAGAGAAAAAAACATTGCTAAAGTAGGAAACTACTATTGTGTTGTTATTGTTGTTTAGGCCTTTACTACTGTCAAATTTAGTGAGGCCTGTCTGTCAAGAACTGCTTTATTAAGTCCTTGCAAATTCATATTCATTATTTCAGTAATGCTGCCTATCAAACATAGCTTCTGCCAAAGCTGTAGTTGACTCATCTAGTATGCAGTGCCACTCCCTGGTCTGGAGCCCTTCACCTCTATGTTAAAGAGGGAAAAATATCTGGCATTCCTTACCTGTTTTCTCCTAATCACCAAGCCTGATCCAATGTTCTGCTCAACTCAATGAACAAAAAGAAAGGTCTTCAACTTAAAAAATGTAACAAACTACTACAAGTTATACAAAACTTAAAGTGCTGAAACAAGCACAGAAGTGAGTGCTTCACTCCTAACAAAAGAAGTATTTCCATACTGCCATTTAGAAATGGCAGCACAGAAATAAATGCACTACAGAGCAGTTGGCAGACCATGGTCTCTGATACCTTACTACCAGGATGTCTGCCCTCTTTGCTCCACCCTAGTGCTTCTGGCTTATGCCACACCTTCTTCTTTTCTATTTGATGTTTCTCACCACCAGTGTCTTCTCAAGTGAATCCTGACTTTGCATTCTGTGGCCAAACTCTTTGAATTTTAATGTTATCAGGCCTTGCAGTGAATAGGCTGGATTGAATTCCATAAGTATTTACTGATTTGATCTTCTTGCCATCTATGGAATTTTCAAAACTTTTATCCAGCATCACAGTTCAAAAGCATTGATTAAACAGTGCATAAACTCCAACTCTCACAGTCATGTTATTATAGATAAAATAATAGCTTTAACTATACAGACCTTTGTTGACAATATAATATCTCCATTGTTAAAAATCTTATCTAGATTTGCTATGGCTTGACATCCCAAAAAGCAAGTGTCTTTTACTTTCATGAATGCAATCACCAACTGCAGAGATGTTTGTGTACAGGAAAATAAAACCTGTCACCACCTCCATTTCCTCCTCATCCATTTGCAAATCATTGTTAGAGCTACATAACATTTTTTAAATTATTTTGAACATTAAAAAAACATCTTTTGTGCTTAATGTTTTTATTTTCATAATAGGATCATAGATTAGTACTAGGCCAGCTGCCCTTGTGGGCCATTTTAAGCCTAGCCAGTTGCCCTATGTAAGAATCATACCCTGCACCTTGTTTGTGTAATGTAAACTCTTCCTTACTTTCAGCCATCAGATTACTTTCATCTGCATATCTGTGGTCATTAATATTTCTTTTAGCAATTGTGATTCTAACATTTGATTCGTCTAACTTAGCATTTTGCATAATATATTCAGCATATACATTGAATAAGAAGGGTGACATCATATGGTAACCATTTGAAATGTCAGGATTTGCTAGAGTGAGTACTGAAACACTGAGACTTAATGGCTGAAAACACGTACTTACATATACCAAGTCCAAGGTGGCCATTTCTCAGAATATTCCTTTTTTCCTAGGTATGGCAATCTCAAAGTTGGTATAATTAAGTTTGGAGGATTTGGAGGGTTTGCCCCCAAGGATAAAATCGATGTTTGAGAAATACACTTTCAGCCCTTTTTTTTTTGTGTGTGTCTGTGCTCAGCATTCTGAGTGCCAACATTTCAGTAGGGACCCTAACATACTTCTTTCCCAGTCCTGAACCAAAGATTCCATATTCAGTGGTAACTGTTCATAGGTTCATAGGGTGTTTCTAACCTATTGACCAGAGGGTCTGTACAAGCCTAGCCATTAAATTCCAGTATAATACTAGATGAGAAATATCATCTATGCCCAAGATTTTTCTAGCAAGGACTACCCATGTCCATGAGAGACGCCGGAGCAATCCCTGGCAGAAATATATGACTTCCCAGTTCCCATCCAGTTGTCCAGGTTGCTCTTTCAGGGTCATGAAGGTGCTCTGCTTGATATGGATTGGAACCCTATTCCAGAGGAGTGGCAAACTCTGAGAGAGGTATCTGTCTGTCCAGCAGGTCCTGTTTATGTCGCAGACTAGACTGAGATCCTTGGAACGGGTGACTCTAGTTCCATTTGACGTATGGATGTGCAGCATTTCCACTAGATTTAGTTTAAAGATAGCCCTGTAAACCAGACATGAGTCACCTCTAAGTAGTCTCTATGCTACTGAACTTAGTACAGTGACAGTGACTTCAGTCTGTCGATATAGAACATGTGCTGGAGACCCTGAATTTTCTTAGTTAGGAATGTTTGAGGTCTCTCAGGTTGCTGCAGGTGTCTGGTACGGTACATACCAAAGGGAGCATTACATTCAATAATAGGCCTGATGAGGGATGAGTAAAGGAGAGTTATTACCTCTTTTGCTCTTAAGGCGATGCCTTTGCTAATCAGTTGAGTGATGCAGAATGCCTTCCTCACCACATTAGACACTCTCTCACTACTGAACTGGTACTTAGGATATTATTGTTTATTTTATAATCAGCAGGGATATTGTTTTTACCAAAGCAAATGATGATGCATTTCTTAACATTTAGTTTAAGACCATAACTTTGGCACCAATCATTGGTCTGTGTAAGCTCCTTTTGAAGTATGCTGACATCGATATCACATAATTTGTAGTCATCCGCAAACTTAGTTAGCCATGGCCCCTCCATTTTGGCCTGGACTTCTGAGAAGTATATGCCAAACAAGGGGCCCAGCATTGACCCTTGTGGGACCCCAATGGTGACGGGTCTGCTGGTAGATGTAAAGTCTCCCACTTTGACTGAGTGTTGTCAATCTGTGAGCCAGTTTGCAACCCACCTGACAATATAGTGGTTAGTATTCAACTGGGATAGGTTGTCAATGATGCCCTAATGTGGGATAGTGTTGAAGGCCTTGACCAAGTCAAGATAGGCTCTGTCCATTTTTTTGCCCTCATCTATGGCTCAGGTCACATTCTTGAAGAAGTCCACCAGATTTAGCAGGCATGACCTGCCCTTGATAGAACCAAACTGGGATGGATCCAGGATTTGGAGGTCACCTATATCCTTATTTATGAGGTTCGTGATGATTCATTCCATTACATTACAGATGAGGCTGTTTAAACTTATGGGTCTGTAGTTACCCAGGTCTGTTGCTGATCCACCCTTGTGGAGGGAGATAAGTCACTGTTTTCCATTCAGTGGGGACATAGCCATTATGGTGGTTGAATAGAGTGCCTAAAGGAGTAGCTAGCTCTTGTTATAGAACATTAAGAATGCAGCCAAGAATGCCATCTGGTCCCATGCAGACTGTGTTCTTAGCCTTAGAGACATCATCGATTACTTACTCTCTGGAGATTCAGAGAGGAGGAGATGATGAAGAGATGGTTTGTGGCATGTTTGGGGGAGATAGTGGGGAGTGAAATTTTCACCAATCCTGTCTGCTAGCAGGTTTTCAATTTCCACATGGTCAGTTTGGTGATGCCATCCTTCTTTTTTCAGTGCACAAATTAAAGAACATTATCCGGCACTAAAAAGTATACAGCAAAGCATTCAAATACAGTGCAATTGATTTTATTTTTGGTCCATAGTCTTGACAGATAAAACAGTTGTCTGATTTCTGAACAATTTGCATTCCAGGAACTACATTTCCGAGCTTCTGTTTTTTTTTTTTTTTTTTTTGGCTCTGCCTTGAGTTTTTAACTGGTGGTTCCTTCTGGATTTGACACCAATGAAGGCCCTGTGTTAAAACCTGTTTATCTGTGAGACTATGGACCAAAAATAAAATTAGTTGAACTCTATTTGAGTGCTGTGATGTATAGTTTCTAGTGCTAGATTGTGTTCTTGCGTTGGTTTGATTTCTGAACACTCTACACAGTTTTTGGATTTGCATTGAGTTTTTCACTAGTGGTTCCTTGTAGATTAGATACTAATGAAAGCCCTGTGCCTAATTACACTGAAATAATGGAGATTTTTGACCAAAATATAATTGGTTACATTATATTTGAGTGCTCTGGTGTGTAGTTTTTAATGCTGGATTGTCTTCTTGTGTTTGTTTCAATTCCAAGCACTTTACACACTACCAGTGAAGATGATAGAATTTGTGAGCTTCTGTTTTAGGATTTGCCTGTTTACAAATTCTTCATTTGACAAATAATGTGACCTGGTATTGCAATTTCCTAAAAACTTGCTACAGTTTGATATGGTCCACATATTCAAAGGTTTCAGACTAGTCAATAAAGAGGAAGTAAATACTTTTCTGGGACTTACTTGTTTCTCCATTACCCAGCATGTATCTATGATGTTAAGACCCATCTTAATATAGTTATCTTGTTGTATTCCTGCCATCTCTTCTTTATATCTGCAGGTTGTGTTAGGTCCCTCCAATAATTATTCTTTTATCATCTTCATTTTTAAATAGCTGTTTCTCTTAATATCACCAATCTTCTTGAACAAATTGTTTGTCTTTCCCATTATACTGGGGGGGGATTCAATAAAGCCTACATGGTGTTTTTTCACAGTGTTTGTGTCACATCGTGATGCGAGCATGGCCACTGGATGATTTGAATTCAGTAAGTGCCATGTAGAGGTGTGCACCCCCGGGAAAACAGTTAAACACCGTGGCATGCTAATGAACCTGGAAACACAGTGGAGCAATTCAACAAGGTTGGAGGCAACCGTGTAGACTCCATGCTGGTGTTCCATCTGTATTCAAATACAGCCATGGAAAGAAGTCTGTACAGCATATGTCTCAATGTCTTAGAGCAAGAAATCTGGACAAAGCCATCAATAATGGGGGGATAAATATCCAAAAATAGGGATAGATTTTAAATATTGCTCTTATTAACTTAGAAGGTTGTTGCTAAAGTAACAGGGCTTGTGTTAAGAACAGAAGTGCATCTTTGCTGCTCCGTCCTCAATGAACATAACTGTAATGTAATGTAGACTGTACCTCTCAACCTCTTAGGGCAAGATATCTGGACAAAGCTATAAATAATGGGGGAGGCCCAAAAACAGGGACAATTTTTAAATATCGCTCTTACAAACTTAGAAAATTGATAGAACAACAGGTTTGCAGGTAGCAGTAGCTACAGTTAACAGCTCTGTGTACATCTCAACCTTTTACACATACTTCTCAGCCTCTTAACACAAGAAATCTGGACAAAATTACACATTTTAAATATTGCTCTTATTAACTTAGAAAGTTTCTAGAATAACAGGATTTGTGTTAGCATGCATTTTCTGAAGGTTATAAAGTCTGAAACTGAAATATTTTTGTCATTATTTAGCAACTTTAATCTTTAATCATTCCAGATATAGCCAAAAAAATATTTTTTTTTACGAGGAACATTCCAAAATTATGAGGCAAAAACTGGACATTCTGCAAAAATCTGTACAATTGAGAGGTATAGTTCAAGACATCTGGATAAGCTTAAAATAAACAGGGAATAAAGTCTCAAAATAGAAACTTTTTTAAAATATAATACCCTCCCTCAGTGTCCAACATGCGGCTCTCATACAGTTTCCCTAGCTACATGATTGCTAATGGTGTAGATTCAGAACTGTCAGCATGGTGAAGATGTAAATGATGTCTGATAGAGACAATTTAGAGGTGTTTGGCCTAACCACTAATACTGGATTACACACATCCAATCATATAGATGATGATCAACAAAAATGCAGTTTTGTTTTTACAAAACTTGGCAGACAGATAAAAATATTGTGTTCTAATGTATGGCACATGAAATTATTCAAAGCTTATAAAGCTAAGGACATAACACCAAGGGGGTTGAGAGTGCGTTTACAACCTTTAGTGGCTCATATAGATAATGAGCTATCCAAAGACTGGGCTGAAGCCCAACATTCATCTTCTATGCAATTTGTAGACTGTCTGTTAAAATATTATGACAGAACTATTACTAGTCATCTTTCAAATATCCAAAATTTATGTGTGGAGGCTGAACAATTTAATAAGCAGGAATTTTATTCTCAATATGTCTCAGATTTGGCTAAAGATTTGTCTATTCTAGAAAAACAACTCATGAAACGTAAGATTAATAAATTTCATCGTGATCTTATGGATTACGAGAAAGGGAAACCCTTTATTAGTCAGAAAACAGTAAGATTTAGTGAACATAAAAATATCCAGAATGTTAACAAAAAACGACCTAGGTCTATTCTCAGACATCAAAATATTCTATCTGATGCCACCTCTGAAGAGGATACCTCTTCGGCTATTGATGGAGAAGTGTCCTCATGCCAGGCGTCCCCAGTAGCCAAAAGAAGACAATTGCCCCCTTTAGATCAAAGGGTAGGAGGGGGGGGGGCAGAAAACATAGATCTAAGTTCGACCACACCAACTCTACAAAACCTGTTGAAACAAATGATAAAATAGAAAATAATGTTCACAATATTTCTTCTACTGTCCTTTCACCAACACAGATAGCACTTCTTAATAAAGGAATGAATTTTGTCCCAAGTTCTGTTGTTTCGGAAAATCATTTATTACAGGATGTCAATGATTTCTGTAGAATACTAAACCTTAAAATATTTTTTTCAGACAGTGATATTTCTCAAAGATCAACTGATTTTAGATTTGGAAAGTCTTCATTTGTTCCTCCGATGAACAGACATGTTTCCATCTTCAGGGAATGTATAATGAAAGAACTACATTTTGCAGATGTTTATCAACCACAATTTAACAATCTTTCTGCCATGGAAAGACAGGCTTTGTGGGAGCTCAAAAACAATCATCAGTTGGTTATCACTATGGCCGATAAAGGAGGGGCTATTGTAGTCATGGACCATCAGGCCTATATTAATGAAGCTTTACGACAATTATCTGATTCTAGCTTCTATAGGGAATTAAATGTTGATCCAACTTTACAGTTTAAGGAAGAAATTGATAGGTTTTTGGAAGTATCAGTTAACCATGGGGTAATTAGTGAATAGGTAGCCAAACAGTTGAAGGTGGAGGAACCTATTCCACAATTCTTGTATTTACTACCTAAAATACACAAAGATGCATGCAATCCTCCAGGTAGGCCGATTGTATCTGGCCGTGGTTCTTTAACTGAACCCCTATCAGCCTTCCTTACACAATATTTAAAACCATTGTTGAGCCATATTAGATCGCGGATTCAGGACACTACTGAATTCCTGAGTATTGTTAATGACTCACAGTTAGAATCTTCATGGTGGTTGTGTACTCTTGATGTAGCTTCATTATATACTAGCATCCCCCATGATTTAGGCATTTTAGCCGTATCATACTGGTTGTATAAATCCAAGTTATACTCAACTGAGTTCAATAACTTTTTGACCAAACTTACTGAATTTGTACTATGCAAGAACATTTTTTATTATCATGGCAAAGGCTATTGGCAAATTAATGGAACAGCAATGGGGGCCTCCTTTGCCCCCATATATGCAGACCTTTTCATGGGTTATTATGAGGCTACATATATATATGATAGTCAACATAATACATTTTTATCACATCTAGATATTTGGAGGAGATATCTGGACGATTGTTGGATGGTGTGGCGTGGTAATAAGGAAGAACTATCCAAATTTGTTGCTTATTTTAATGATAATTCCTTCGGCATCAAATTTACAGCTATTATTGAACATGCATGTATAGTGTTTTTGGACGTTTTGGTTACAAGACTGGATGATAATACCTTAGCTACGTCTGTCCATAGAAAATTTCCCCAGTATAACACTTTGTTATATGCTGAGAGCTGTCACCCACGCCACATCATCCGCAATATTCCCAAATCTCAATTTATGAGGATGAAAAGGATATGCTCTTCCTCCGAAGATTGTTCCTATTTTTGTGGTGATTTATCCAACAGATTTGTCAATCGGGGGTATAATGTATATAATATTTCCAAATCTAGGAACACTGTCAAAAATTCATCACGTTTGGAATTGTTGGAATACAAATTCAAGAGGATGGCTCAATCCGCTGCACATAATAAATCAGTTCTGAGATTGGTAACTACATATGGGGCTAATACTAATCGTTTCATTGACATAGTTAATCAGCATTGGGACATATTATTGTCACATGAGTTTTTGAACAGAATATTGCCTCAGCAATGTTCTTTTTCCTACCGTAGGGGTCGGAATTTGAACTCTTTTTTTACTCATTATAAGAGATATACTCCACACATTTCATTACAAACTACTTTAGGGGGTGATAACCTGAAAGGTTGCTTTCCATGTGGCCATTGTTCTTTTTGCAAATACATGTCCAAAACCAGTGAATTTTCCAGCAAAAACACTTCTCAGGTTTTTAACATCAGGGTATTTGCTAATTGTAGCTCGGATTGGGCAATATATTTGGCCACGTGTAATTGTTCTGCATTTTATGTTGGACAGACGTCTAGGTCTGTCAAACTCAGAATAGGTGAACACATGAGTGCAATCAGGAACAGACGCATCACTAATGCATTATATAAACATACGTTGGAACATCCTTCTGCCACTTTTACATTTGTGGTTATAGACAGAATTATTTTACATCGAAATTTTAAAGCAGAATGGCATCAAAAACTTAATGATATGGAGAACAAATGGATCATTAAATTGGGGGGTCTTTTTAGACCTGGACTAAACACATTAGAACCAATATATTGAGATCCAGATATTTATTAAACATTTTTTTCATATGCTTTTGGCATTCATACTAATGGTAAATATTTTTTTTATATTTTTCAGGTCCTATAAATGTTTGCATATAACAGATTTAATATAAAGAATATATGCAAGTTATGGCCTTTATATCATTTTTAGATTTGTTGTGTTTATTATTATCATTAGTTTGCACAATATGCATATATTAAAACATATGCATATATAGAATTATATGTATTTTTTTTTATATATTCCTATTAGTGTTACATATATTTTTTTGGGATATATATATACATATTTTTTGTTAAATATACGCATTTTTTGACAATAAGTTTTTAGGTTCTCTATCACTTATGTTGGTTTGTTCAATGTGTTTAATTGATTTGAAATTTGAACACATTTCAATATGTTGGGCATGTCCCTTTAAGAGGTTTACTATAAATATGACTCAAAATGGTGGAGTTCTTTTTGGTTATCCTATTTTGGTGCATTGAGAAAGGCTAACATTAGCCGAAACCGGTTTGCATCCATTGCTCTAATGGTTGATGGAACTACTATTGAATAAAATATTTTCGCAATGAAGTACGTGCTGGTCCGTTTTTGGTGTGCTGAAGATGTAAATGAGGTCTAAACTCATTAGAATTGCTGAATCCCAAAAAGCTGGATTCTTGTAGGGATGTTCACATCATGTAGGCACTTCCCTTAGTGTTTGTATTTATAGGATGACAACTGTGATTGCTTACATCACCAGGTGGGTGTGTCAGGTTACACTTACAAAATGTAACATGTAGGTCTGTCAAGGGTCTGTCAAGGATGGAAATGCAAGTAAGCATTGCACAGTTCACAGATTCTGTTTCATTAACATCCAACCTCCTCTTCATTTGTTTACAAATTGTGTTTTCTCTGTCAGGTTTTTAGTATTATTTATTATAAAAGAAAAGAAAAAAGAAAAAAGGACAACATAGTTGAAAGGAGAAAAAACAATCTATGACATATGCGTTTATATCAGATCATCGAAAACTTACTGCATTGAATCTGAATTAATTGACCCCAGTATATTGAATGGCATTTCCACAAATGTCTACATTTTTACCTGGGAAAGGAAGCTCTTGGCCAACACCATAACTTTGCTTTTTCCCCACCGTAGTGCAATGTCAGAGTTGGTATATATAGTTTGGGTGTGTGTGTGGGTTTGATATAGTGTGGTGTGTGTGTTCCAGTGTGGTGTTGGCCAAGTGATTATTTTCCCTGGTAAAGATGTGGATGTTCGTGGAAATGCCATTCAATGTATTGGGGTCGATGAATTCAGATTCTATGCAGTCAGTTGTTGATGATGTGATATACATCCATGACATGCACACTAGAAAATGTTAGTACACATGAGACATGTCTACATAGATCTGGATTTCAACTTTCACTCCAATGTACCTTCAGAAAACAAGATGGGTGCCTTATCCCTCTTTGTCACACAAACAGCTTTGCAGCAAGGAAATGAAGTCATTCCTCACACAACCAACTGCAATAGTATGTACATTGATATCAAACCATAAACCATCAAAGGGAGGTTGGAAAAATGGTTAAGATTTTTGCCTTATAGACACAAGGTCCAGGGTTTGATTCTCACATGGGTTAATCACCTAAGCCTAAAATGGCCCACAAGGGCAATTAGCCTGGTACTAATCTATAAACCTATTTATTATTATATTTGGACTTAGCACGCTTAGTGATCACACAACCTATTATGATTATTGCTTGCAACTATACAGCTCTGTCTTATCTTTCTGTGTTTCCTGGTCATTCATTGGTTATCTGACCAGTACAGTCTGTAAGTCATGTTATATTACTGGCCTTAAAATGTGTGAGGATATTAATTGGCAATAATATGATATGTATTTGCTGACAACTGAAGGGCAAGTTGGGTGACACAAACAAGCATAGACTGCTCTTTTTTTGGCGGGGGGGCAAAGGTGAGTTACTTTCAATGGCACATACAAGGGTACAACTGTACTGTTGAGGGAGGAACAAAGCTGAGTTACTGTTATGGAACATGCAGGTATAAACTGTTATTTTGGTGCGGGCAAAGGTGAGTTACTGTTATGGCACAAACAAGAATGGACTGTTCTTTTGGGGAGAAGCAAAGGTGAGTTACTGTTATGGCACAAACAAGGGTATGTTGCTCTTGTTGCTCTCCTTTTTTGCATCCTGCCTGTTGTTTGATCTTGTGAGGGCTGTGAAGTCAGAAACTGCAATGTTTATCATTACTTTTTAACTTCTCTTGTCAATGATTTTCCAGTACAAACATATGGTGCTAAACTGAAGGCATGCAGTGATCATCAGTATTTTTGAGAGGTATGACAGTGTGAATCTTCAATGCCTAAAGTCTACTACTTACTAATGGACACATATAAGTCAAATAAGTCTTGAATGTCACACATTATGGCAATTTCTGTACAAATCTGTGACATTTTACTTGCTTACTGTATCAAGTGATGAGATACAAGGATATGCCACAATGTTATTAAACAATACACTCCAGATTCAGGGCTTACCTTGTAAATGCAGCAGTTGCCACAGTGTTAGTCCAGGTCTGACTCTGTCTGATGCAAGCAGTATGCAGACAATACATGGGGAGGTAAAGGTTGCATGAGCTGCCTAGCATCAATGTTACTATATGTATGTGAGTAGGATGTAGGTTTTAGGACCCTAGGTGGTGAGTGAGTGTGTGTCGTCTTTTAACCATTGCAAGGGCATACTGAGCACACCTATATCTGCCTGAACTCACAGCAGCTGGTGGTTCCCCCTCTGACTCCTCATCTGCCTGTGGCTGTGATGACCTTGGCATTGGTGCTGTGATGTGTGTCCCTTCCATTTGCTGATCCTGTTGTAGCTGTTTCCTCGGGATTATGTTGTGTATCATGGCACATACTGTTAAGATTTCTGTACATGTCCATGGATTGTACTGCAGGCATCTCCCAGATATATCTAGGTACTGGATCTGTGACTTCAGCAGGCCAAACACAAGCTCTATGACATTTCTGGTCTGACCGTGTACCTCATTATGTCCTTCTTCTCTGTGTGTGTGTGTGTGTGTGTGTGTGTGTGTGTGTGTGTGTGTGTGTGTGTGTGTGTGTGTGTGTGTGTGTGTGGTGTCAATAGCCACAGTTCCAATGCATAGATATATAGATTAGTACCAGGCTAACTGCCCTTGTGGGCCATTTTAAGCTTAGCTAATTAACACATGTAGGAATCAAACCCTGCATCTTGTGTCTGTAAGGCAAATATCTTAACCATTATGCCAGCCTCCAACCTGCATCTCCCAGTAAATGACCATATGGGATATCCCCCCCAGAAAACATCTGATACAGTTGGGAGGTGTGCCAGACATGTGAGTTGTGGTAACTGCCACTGTTGCTTGCCAGCACACACATTCAAGATGATTCCCTTGGCATTACACATGACGTGGCAGTTGATAGCATGGTAGCCTTTTCTGTTAATGTAGATCCTACCCTGTTTCTCATGTGGTGCCTTAATTTCTACATGAGTGCAGTCTGTAGCACCCCAGTACTGCAGGGTAGTGTGTTGCCTGGAGAACTGTTGCATATTTCTGTCCCTCTCCACAGAACTATGGGGAAAATATATGTGCTCACTAGCATTTTGGAACATAGCATCCAGGAATTGGTGGAGGATCCAGGATGCTGATGCCTGTGACACCTCAGCATGTCCCCTGTTGTCTCTGAAAGGTACCTGTAGCTAATATTCTAAGGGCTACACATACTTTAGTATCCACTGGGATGTGTTCCCCTCGGCTGGCTCTGAGTTGAGGTCAGCAGAGGTCATACAGTTCCTGTAGTGTGTCCCTATCCAACATGTAGTGCTGTACAATTTCCATGTCACGTAGGTTGTGATAAGCTGAACATGACCTGCAAACTCTTCTATTTCTCAGCCTAGGCCTATTGGCAGCAGCAATAGCATTGGTTTCAGCCTCTGTCACATACAAATGGATTAAAGCAACAGCCTCTAACATTCTGTCTGTGTAGATTTTCCATGTCTATGTGATGATGTGAGGTATTGCCAGCTATGCCAGGAGAAGTAAGGCAGTAGATGATTAACATATGCCAGCACAGCTAGCTGTAATTTTGTAAAGAAGTACATGCCATTTGCAGTGGTGGCTGGTGACTTCAAAGGGGGTTGCAGGAGACAGCTGAATGGGTGGGGTCAATGGGAAAAGGTGCAGCCAACTAGAAAGGGGAGGGACTATGCTCAAAACCACAAAAACGAACTTTAATTAAATACGCTGCCCTGGGTGCCAAACCGTCATTATGGGAGTCCAATCAAGACAAAATGAAGTGTAGAAGAATAAAAATATTTCAATGCACTGGCTTACTTAATATCTAGATGGAAACAAAAAGGTTGTGAGGCATGAAAAAAGAAATTACTTTTTAAATACATTAATGGAATGCCAGTCAAAATCAAGTATAAGAAAAACAAGCAGCACTCAATTCAAACCACTTCTCCTTGCACTTTAGTTCTAATTATAATTTATATTCAGCTTTATTAAAGTACCAAGTAACACACTGAAAGTAGAAATCTCTGTGATGCCCCCACTTGTAAAAATGTTTCTTATCCAAAAAAGGCCTGCTGCCTGACAACTATCTACTTGTTTCATGGGGAAAACATGATCAAAGTAAAAAATGAAAAGCAAACAAGAAACAAGCTCACAATACGTTGCTTAAAGGATTACTGTACAGGTTATGGGCCACACATGATTGGCATTCTGTTTAGTTTACGGGTAAAGCCTGCAGAGATGACTAGAAGTCTCCAACAAGTGTAATGAGCTTCTTAAAATAATGTAATCCTGTCCTTTATTACAAATACTGTCATATGCATTTCAATACCCAAGGCTTATACATTATCTAGTTAAGTATTCTCTGCATAGCAGCAACAGAAAGACTTTCAATGTTGACAATTCTTTAACAGTATGCTTATTAAAGCTTACTTGCATCTTACGATCTCAGACAAGCTTACCTGATGGTCATTAAAGCATTGCTACTTAAACACAGAGCAACAGGCACTTTGAGTAATAAACATAAATCAACAGTACAAAAATATGACAAACCAGACCATTCTGCAAAATCAAGGACAGATGAAAAGCCACTGTAGTACTTGTGTCTACCTTGGATGGGGGGATACTCTGCACATTTACACTGCATAACTACTCCTTGCCTTGCTTCGACACATCCAGAGTCACTACATGGGGGAGTGGGGTGCAACAAGTATGTCACAATTTGAAATGTCTCTGGCTGACTGTGATGGCCCTGACACATTTGTCATACCTCTCAACCTCAGAACAAGAAATCTGGACAAAGCCATACATAGAAGGGGGACAAAGGCCCAAAAATAAGGACATTTTTTAAATATTGTTCTTATAAACTTAGAAAGATAATAGAATAGGTCTTGCATTAGTATGAATTTTCTGAAGGGTATGAAATCTGAAACTCAAATGTCCATCACTATTTTCTAACTTCAGTCTTTAATGATTTGTCACTAATCTGCCAAAAAAAAACACAATTTTATGAAAAATGGACCAAAAATGTGATGCAAAAATATAAAATAGCCACACAATACAGCTGGGAACCTGTCAAAGAAGGGACACTTTAATATTAGTACTGCTAACTTGAGCAGCTGACAAAATAAAAGAATCTACATGCATTTCTGAAATAAAAGTAATCTATAACTCTGATTATTACAGTTATTTCTTAATTGTAAACCCTCCATGTTTTCTTCCAAAATTACTATTTTGCGGAGGGATTATTAGGGGGAAGAGCAACATTTTGAGCCAAAATCGGGGACAGTTGAGAGGTTTGGTTCTGCCTAATTTTATAAAGCAATTTATTTGCATGTACCTCTCAACCTGTTGATGCAATAAATCTGGACAAGGCCAAATATATTGGGGGAACATATAAACAGTACTAAAAATTGCTCTTGTATAAACTGAGACAGTTGATAGAATAACAGGTCTTACTTTAGCATACATTTTTCTGAAGGTTATGAAGTCTGAAACTCAGTGTGTCATTATTTAGTGACTTAATTCCTAAATGGCTTGCCAGAAAACCACAAATTTTATGAGGAACAAACCAAAAATAAGAAGCAAAAATCTATTAATTCTTTGAAAATATGGACAGTTGGGAGGAATAGTTCAGCTGGGGCTGTCTGAGTTTGCCGCCCTTCCCTCTCACAAAATCATGGTCGAATGGAGCCTCCCCCCTGCAGCCATTCCAATGATCCATTACTTGGCTATTTCAATCCATTTACCATAAACACTAATGTGCATACTGCTTTACTTCTATTATTATTTGGACTTCATTTGAAAGTTTTATTTTGCATTTTACAGCACAAACACTAAGAGATCTGCTAAACAAAGCAATGCAGTCTCGCAAAGAAAACAGACTTAGCATTAAAACTTCTCTGCCCTTGAAACTCACCTTCATTAAAACAGCATTGAAATGCACATTCAAAGAAAATACATTTTGCCAGTGGCAGATAAAGATTAATTCTGGGCTGTTTTCAAATCATAGGCCCCTTGCATATGAAACATACATGTGCTCTTTGATACACCTTCCTGATTGTACTAAATTATATTCCTTGTACAATACAGTACAGTTGTTAGAGGGCGTTTTAAATTTATTAAACAATGAAACAAAACGCATGCACCAATAATGACAAAACTGCCCAATTCAGAACATTTTTCCAGTAAAGAATGAAACAAAATGCATGCATCCATAATGACAAAACTGCCCAGTTCAGAACATTTCTATCATAAAAGTCTACTCAAACTTCTACAGTCCACCATTATCAGTAAATATGCACAATTCTACAGTTCACCATTATCAGTAAATATGCACAATCTCTGAAGAAGTAAAAGTCATCTAAATAATTCCACATTAAAGAAATCTGTAACTAATAAAGAGGTTGCTGCTAGCAAACACCTTTATATTTCATGGTTTCATCGAAAAATAAAGTGTCTGTTGACCCTGAGGAATAAATTGCCTATATTACATTAAAAAATGACGAGCTAGTAATATTGCAATAGGAAATGGATGGTAAACTGATAACAGGCTTATAGTTAATATCTTCGCCAAGGAAGACATTCTCAGTACAGCAGCATCCACCCCTTGTGGGAGTAGAACCCACAGACTTCTGTATCAAAAGCAGGTACACAACCTGTTGTGCTATTAACAATGCAAGCAGCTTTAGCATAAGCATCTCTCAGCTCCTTGTAAAATCTACTCAATACTCAACTGCATCTCAACTTTGCAGCACAAGAAATCTGGAAAAAGCCAAAATTTATTGGGGGGGGGTCAAAAGCCCAAAACCAGGGACACATTAAACATTGCTTGTATAATCTTGAAAAGTTGCTAGAATAAAATGCTGTGTTACCACCATACATTTTACTGCCAAGGTCCCTGTACAAAACAGTCAGAGCAACATACCACTATGCAAAATCAGCTGCTTTGTAAAAGACAGGAAGACTGAAACTTAAATGGCTATCATTTAGTGAATTCAGTTCTCACCATAGCTGTCAACCTCTTAGTACAAAACACCTGGACAAACCCAATAATGAGGGAATACAGCCCTCAGACATATTCACTGAATTCAGTTCTTGCCATAGCTGTCAACCTTAGCACAAAAAACCTGGACAAAGCCAATAATGGGGGAATACAGTCCCAAAAATAGGGACAAATTTCAAATATTCATCTTATAAACTTAGAAAATTGCTAGAATAAAAGATTGTGTTACTATGTATTTTCTGAAGAATATGAAGTCTGAAATTCAAATGCCTATCAATTTTACTTCTGATGGAACAAAAACAATTTTCAGCAGACGCCCAGGGAGAAATACTGCAGACACATCTTTATAAAATGGCAGGATACCAGAGCAAATCCACACAAACACAGGGAGGAGATGCAGACTCCACACAGAAGGCACCCCAGCCAAGAATCAAACCAGAAAACCCTACAGCTGTGAGGCAACAATGCTACCTCTGCACCATCAAATATGTAAGTAATTAAACATTCAGAAACCTGAAGTCTGAAATTGAAATGCCTGTCAATTTTAGTTAACATTTGTTAACCAGGACAGTCTGACTTGGAAGAAAAAAACAATTTTCAGCAGAGGCCCAGAAAGAAATAATGCAGACATGTCTTTGTAACATGGGAGGACACAAAAGCAAACCCACACAATCACAGGGAGAAGATGCAGATCCCACACAGAAGGCACCCCAGCCAAGAATCAAACTTGAGAACCTACAGCTATGAGGCAACAGTGCTACCACTGTACCCTCAAATATCAAGCCTTTTAAAATTTAGAAATCGCAGATATTATGAGGAATAGAACAGGTCAAATATGAGGCAAAAATCTGCAAATTTTTTTACAAATGGTGGTGGGTAGGGAATTCAGGCCCTTAACACCTGCATACAAGGTACAGGGTTCAAGCCTGAGGTATTCCCTACCACACCACCATGAGTTTGCTCTAGCCAGCAGTATATAGTAACTAGGACATTTCACACACACACACACACACACGCACCTGTTTAAATGTGTCCACATAATCCCCCACAAGAGCTTAAAACTCACCTCACCTCTCTCTTGATTGGTCCTGTCTGCTGATGAAGCAGTCCGGAGCTCCCTGCCCTGTGTGGTTGGGCAGAAATGCCTTCCCTGTATCTGGACTGCTGACTCAGGCAGTTTGTGTTTGCACAGATTCTTGGGCATCTGCGGGGCAGAGTTCCAGGGCTCGTGAAAAATAACATTTTTTGTTTTCTTAACATTTTGTTTCACGGTTTGTTTTCTTTTTGTTTCTAGGTGGGAGGGCTGCAGTCCTGCAGTCCTATAGCACGAGCTGCCCCTGGCCATTTGTATATCAAACTGATTTGTACAGATGCTTGTGTTGAAAAATGTATTTTTAAAACTGCTTATGTTAAAAATGTACTGACAGTGGACCCTGCTGGACAGAAAAAGAAGTATACATGTATTATTGTAACTGTTTAAATGTATATGTTTTAACAGAGGATACTGTAGGAGAAGAGGTTAATCTCAATCCACACAACTTTGATAATAGCTCAAAATTAAATTTCCTGACTTAGGCCATAAAGACTGTACCTTATAGTGCTCAATGCAGCCAGAGACAAAAAGTCTGTACTAGGAAGCTTTCTGTATTGTGTTTGGGGTGAACTAATCGCTACTCTGGAAGAGTGGAGGTTTGAAATTGTGTTATGACTTCCAGAAGCTCAAGCTCTATGTGTATGTATTATTGACACACATGTGCTAAATCCTGGCAGCATCTAGCCAAAGGAATAGCATGGGAACCAGAAGTCAGATGACCAGATGTATGTGATATCATTCTGTAATCCATCACTAAAATTATATTTTTGAACCTGACATAGAAGGATCTCTCACCCACTTCATCTTGCCTTGCTCTAGTAAGTGACCAATGAATAGTAATATTTTAGATCAATCAGGAAAATATAGTGAGATTAGTTAAGTACTGTTTTTCTGTACCTGTTTGAATCTATTCATCTGTGTTATTTTAATATTTCCTGTGTTTGAAATGCTGGTGTTTATTGTAAATAGATATTTAATATTTTCCTGTCCCTTGTCCTTTAGATAATATTTGTGGCCACTCCTGAAAGCCTTACTGCATTGGTCAAATACTGTAATTGGTATTAATATTAATTTCACTCAGTATAATTGGGTACACTTGAAAGACCCTTAGAGTAGCTGGCTTTGGAGTGTCTGATGGTAGTCTAACTACCTTATAATCTGGGCAGAAGGGAGCATAGCTAGTAAATTTGTGCCAGCCTTTCCTGTGTGTGTGTGTATGTGTATGTGTGTGTGTGTGTGTGTGTGTGTGTGTGTGTGTGCGTGCGTGCGTGCGTGCGTGTGTGTGTGTGTGTGTGTGTGTGTGTGTGTGTGTGTGTGTGCGCACGTGCAAATCAAATCTCCAAGAGTGTGTGTGTCAGCAACTTGGAGCAGCAACTCAAAGCCCTGGTTTCACAGAGAGAAGGAGACTGGTGGAGGACTTGGCTTGGACACTCAGCTGAGGACTCAAGTATATAGCTGTGCCAGTGGGAAATCTTATTGGGGATCTGGAGAGAGAGGAAAACCAGACCCAGGACTGTGTGTGTTCCCTGTGTGCTCTTAAGAGAAATTGTGCTTGATGTAGACAGCTGCATCTGCTGTTTAAATTTTTCTTCCAAGTGAACAACCCTCTTCAGTATCAGGGGTGAGGATTCAGGCTCCTTGATTACTGTCCCACAGTAGGGACATCACAGTCTGCACTCCACAAGCTTTGACATCCAGGGAAAAACAGCATGGAGTCTACATGGATGCTTTATAGCTTCTTGAATAGCTCCACAGTGCTGATTAACATGCAGTTCAGCGGCTTATGTTCTAATTTTCATCTATGAAACACAGACAATGGCAGATGCAATCCATTAATAACCTACACCATTATAAAAAGGCAAACACGTAGCTAGCCAAACTGATGGCGAGGAGAGTTGTATATGTTTGCAAGACTGCAAAATCCTTTTTATTCAGGATATATCTGTACAGAGGAGTACTGAACTTCAACTGGTATGTTCCCATTTTGTCACCTACATTCTGCATATGCTGGAATATATTTAAGAATAGTGTGAAGCAAAGGCTTTTACACTTTTATCTGTATGCATTAGTTAGAAGTGGCACAAACAATGATATGTTGCTTTTGTTACACTTCTTGTTTTTCATCCTGCTTGTTGTTAGTATTTTACATCTCTAGACTGTTTTATGTTTCTCCAGTCGGTAATACTGACTGGCTACCTTTTCTGTTTTATCTGGAAACAGTTATTTTGTAGTTATATGATATGTATGTGTATTATACTTCTGTTGTCTTTTAGGACCCTACAATTATGTCACTCAGGACTGTCAATCTGCAGAGACCCCCCCTTCACTGATGCTGAAAATCAAGTCAAAAAATTCCTAACCCCCTGAATCTAGACTACCCTGGGCCAAGCACTCCTCCTCCCCTCTCTCTTAAACACCGCCCCAGTTCTTACCAATATCCAGACCTCCACTCTAAACAAACTCCAACAGACTTACCATAAAATAGCCAGCTTCATTATTAACTCCCCATACAACTCACACCACTGCATTTCTTTAAACTCTCTTCAATGGCTTGGACTTCCCCAATTTCTGCTATCTTATCAATTTAATATGCTACATTCTATTCTTTATAAACCCTCCTTCTGTCCATCTCTATCTTTCTTAGTCTCCATCTACATCCCATCTCAGACCCTCCCTACTTCTAACCAACAATTACTTGATATCTACCACCCAAAAAGGTCAGTAGGCAAACTACTCTACAAACACTCCCTTGCCTATGCTTGGAACAAACTTCCCCTTGACTTACATTCAATCTCCCACACCTCACACTTTAAAAATGAACTAAAAGCTTATTTTCTCAATTCCAGAATCTGCCCTTGCCATGACCCTACCTAGTCTTCCTTCCCTTTATGTACCCTCAAAAGGACCATACTTAGTACCTCATTACACCTTTATCTCCAATGTGTCTACTATGAATTTGCATAATTTTATACAAACAAAAAATGTTATTGTTGACCTATTGAACTATATCAATGTAAAATTGTTACTTAGCTTCTTTTTAATGCAACTTTAACTTTATGCATGTAACCCAACATATGTGAATCTTTTTGCTATAACTGCTTTTATATCAATATTGTTTAAAATTGTACTTGTTTAAAATATACTACTGGAGCTTTTCTCCTCGGGTCTCCACTGAAAATGGGCCACAAGCCCAGTTGGACAAACCCGGTTAACAAATGTCAATAAATAAATAAATAAATAAAAATAAATAAGTCATAGTCGATGGGTTTTGGAAACATGGTGCTTTTCTCCTGGAAAAGGGATGCAGACATATGGTCTGTAGGATGTAAATATGGCAGCAGATTGTTCATGATGTCAATGCCATGGGTGGCAATGGCAGAACATACAAACAGGTGCACTCCAGGGTCTCTCACATGATAATATCTGCAAGGAGGCAAGTAGATGATGTGGTCCATGACCAAATGGTTACCAGAGTAGGCCTTGCTAGGGAACCACCACTAACCCCCAATGAAGAATTCCTGGCCAATCTGAGTGATCCAGACAGCTCCCAGGAGAGTGCAGTACAGCATGTCCTGAATCTGGGAGCAACATCCTCCAAGATAGCAAGCATGGCCCAGGAGGAGCTTCCAGGTGAGCTTTGATATCTCAACAACTGAATACTGTTGTATAATAAAACAAGTGAAATGAAAAATATAATTCTGCATCAACATGTCTTGTTTTGGGTGGAGGAGGTTGAAGATTGCTACAGTTATAAGCTTAGATTGGAGATGTCAGCCATGTTCTTGTTCAAAGTACCATTAATGCACATATATAGGGGTGAATATATTAACCCCTGTGTTACTGTTAATTGTAATGATATTGCCTTTACCTCTTGCTTAACTTCTTCCTGGACTGTCTGGAGTACAGAGCATCATGTCTTCTGTAGATGGTAAACCAAATAATTTTTATGTCAATAGTGCTTAGCAATTTAAAGAAATATTATAGTTAGTGATTTTGATCTCAGACCTGTGCATTGCTGTACTGTCTGTAATAGTGGCAGCACTGTTAGTTTGTTGGAATATATTGCAATATATTAGTGCAGGTAGTAATGGTTTTCCTGTGTTTTGTGCTTTTTATCACAGGTGATCATGAGTGTGGGAGTGTGGGCTCTGTGCCACCTGATGTCAGTGGATCTGCAGACTCTGATGATGATGATGGTGGATAAGCTGAGGCACAATCAGGAGGTGCAGAGGTTGAATATGACACAGAGGTTGACATACAGCCACCCCCTATATTCTGATCTGGCACAGCCAGTAGACCCATACCTACCCAGTCCACTGAGTCCACAGATATTGAACAGGTGGAGGGTGAGGTCATAGATATGGGAAGTGTGGCTACTGTGGCATCAGTGCCTGTTGAGTCTGTCTGTAGCCAAAGTGTGGGCAAGGTGTCACACAGGAGGATTGATAGGGTGCTCAGAGGGGGCCTGCTGTCCCTCCTCCACCTGGTGCAGGTGTCACCTCCCATACCACTGAATGTATTTAGGGTCATCATGGAGACACAGGCATTGTTCCCATAGGTGTTCCAGACAAAGTCTCAGGGTTGTGGATATGACATAGTCTGACATGCATGACTGACTCCCCCATGTTGTCGATTCACTGGAATGGATGAATGACATGTTGGAATGAGGGGTGTCTGTGATGGACTGAGTGGTGTCTGTCATGGAATGAGCAGTGTCTGTGATAGAATGTCTGCTGGGAGGGGAATGACATCCTCGTGGGCATAGATCAGTGACATCATCTGCTGTCAGCCAATGTGGCAGTGACCAATCACACTCCCACAGTGGCAGCAGTTCCACTGCTCTGTCAGTGAGTCTGATGTCCACACATAGATGTAGCAAGCCAAGGGGTCGTGGTCCTGGGCATCCCCATGTAGGGAGCAAATCCTGCTGACATCAGTCATGTGTAGGTAACAGCACTGTATCTAATCGCGGACGGGGATGTGCCAGAGCAACTCCTGGCAGAGCCAATTCTCATGATCGAGGGTGACAACGATGAACTGCCATGTCTACTACACATGACTTACACCTCTCCAACATACTAAGACAATGGAGCTAGCACAGAGCTTGGCTGTATTTATGCAGAGATTCACACACTAATTTCACCTGGAGGATCCCTAAAGATACACACACACAACAGTTACTTAGTTTGTCTGATTGGCCATTTGTTGTTTTATTCCAATGTCTCCCTTCTTCTCCTTCCTACTCACACACACTCACCAACTTTCTGTGTCAGCCTAGACTTCCACACACCCCCCACAACACCCTGTGCAAGTGATGATAACTGTGCCATATCCCTGTTTTCTATTTTTTGGATTCAGGGATACCAAAGTTATGTCTAATGCTTAGGGTGCATAGTTAACTTACTCCCTAGTATATCTGCATTTGTGTTGTTGAACTGGTCATTGTACCTTTGACTTATACTGACCTTTGAAAGTCAGACAAGTGATAGCATCAACATTTCACAACATTATAGCGAATGTTCTTGTAAGAGTGTGGATGTCAGAAACTGCAATGTGTATCATTACTTTCTATCTTCTTTCTTTAATAATCTTTCGGGACAAGCATATGATACACATCATAAGTCACACCATTGTATTCAGATCTTAGGATTGTATGACAGCACTGTAGTCAAACTTCATTAGAACAGTAATACAGTATAATGCTCTCTTTTGCATGTTCCTCTACAGACACATGCAGCAGCTGGAGAGACCACAGGGCTTTCTCAGGAAGATAACACAGGGCCTGCAAAACATGGCTGATGTATGTAGATAGATTAAAGCCATGTCACTGTCATCTGTCTGGTATAGGTGAGGTGACATCTGCTTGGCCTCCAGGCCAGTGTCTGACCATGCACTGGTGAGATGACCATTGAGAATATGGTAATAACAATGTCCCACATGCTGCTTTAAAAGTCTAGTTTTTAATGTCAAACAAAAACACCCACAGTTGACTGCAGTGAGAATAGAACCTATACCTATCTAAGTACACAGACTACAGAACACAGTATGTAATGCAAGCACCATGGCACAAGTCTGACTTTGCAAGACTGCAGCTGAACTTATAGTACATGACATCAGCAGCCCATGCGTGTGACAAAATGTTGGCAGGCCTGCATAAGTTTATAGCTTCATAGATTCATATGAGGTTATAATCATAATAGCCCTAGGTTCATATCTTCATAGGAGGTTACTAGGCTAATGGCCCTAGGGCCCTGTCAAGCCTACCCAAATTGTACCACTGTTCCCTTTTAGACAAAGATACATAGTCCATATTTGTGAATCCAAGATCAGCACTCATTGTTCCTGTCTAAGAGTGACATAGGTGAAGCCCATAGGGTAAATCTAAGCTTCCCTATCCAATTGTCCCAGTTATGCTTAAATAGGGTCATTGAAGAGCTCATTTTCACTTGAATTGTGAGTTTGTGTCATGAGAGTCACAATTTCCAGGAGATGTATCTGTCTGTCCAGCTTGTCCTGTTGATGTCACAAGCCAGGTTAAGGTCCCTAGAACAAGTGAGTCTTGTTTCCTGTGATTTGTGGAGGTACAGTATTTTCATTAAGGCAGGGTTCAAGACTTCTCTGTTGGCCATCCACAATTCACCTCTCAGCATTCTATATGATACAGAGTACAGGGACAGGGCCTTCAGTTTGTCCATGTAGGTAATGTGTTGGAAGACCCTGGATTTTCTTAGTGAGAAACCTCTGAGGTCTCTCCAATTGCTGCATGAGTCTGGTGATGTACATGCAAAAGGGAGCATTGCACTCTATTATTGGTCTGATAAAGGATGCGTACAGTGGAGTTATAACATCCTTAGTCTTGGATGCTATGCCCTCACTTATGAGGTGTGCAACATAAAGGGCCTTCGTTACCACTGTGTACACATGGCGATCAAAGGTGAGGTAGCAATCAACCTGCATTCTCAAATCTCTCACCACTAGGTTAGAACTTAGGTGGTATTTTTAGCAGTGTGATTTGCATGGACTTTTCCTTTAGTGCATTATTTTGGGTTAACTTTAAGTCTGTGGCTTTGGCAACAATCATTTCTGTATGTAACCACATTTCTGTTGTATGTTGACATTGTTTGTGGATTCAATGATTGCACCCAGTTTGCAGTCATTAGCGAACTTGTTGAGCTGCATTTTCTGAGGAATACATTCCAAACAGTAGGCAGCCCAGCACAGACTCATGGGACACCACTGGTAACAGGTCTGGAGGTAGAAGTGAAATCCTCACCTATGACTGTATGCATTCTGTTGATAAGCCAGCTAGCTACCCATATAATGACATATGGGTTAATCTCCAGGTGGGTGAGTTCCACAATGATGTCTCAGTGAGAGATTGCATCAAAACCCTTGGGCAAGTTGAGATAGGCAGTATGTAATGATTTGCCTTAATCCAGGGCTTTGATGACACTCTCAAAGAATACCACTAGGTTTAACAGGCATGATCTGCACTTGACAAAGCTAAAGTGGGTCAGGTGAAGAGTTTGAAGGTCATCAATGTCCTTGTTGATAAGGTCCAAGATGATTTTCTCCATGGCCTTACAGACAAGGCTGGTCAGGCTTATAGGCGTATAGTTCCCTGGGTCAGTTGAGGGACCCATCTGTATAAGGGTATTACAGTTGCTGTTTTCCCCTCTTTCAGGTCAAATCCAGTACTTAGACTGTGGTTGAAGAGAATACCCAGTGCTTCTGCTAATTCTTGCTTTAGGCTGTTTATTAGCAGCCTGGGATGTTATCTGGTCCCATACAGGCTGTGTTTTTGGCATTGATGAGTGCAGTTATGACTGGTTATTTGGAGATAATAGGTATCAAACTGTTGCCAGGTATGCTGTGTGGTATGATCGGTGGAGACAGGGGTGTGAAATTGTTGCCAAACCTGCCTGCTAACAGGTTGGCTATGTCCTCGGGTTCAGTATGAGTGGTACCATCTACTCTGAATTTGATGCAAAGCTGGGTCTTCCCTTTTACATTACAGACATAGCTAAATAATGCTTTGTGATTATCGTTAGTTATGGACACTAATTTAATTTTGTAATTAGCTGTAAAAGAAGTCTAATTTGCTTGTTCAAGCTATGGAGGATGTTCTTCAGTTGAGACTGTTCCCTCTTATTCCTGGACATCTCTTTCTTTCTCTTGTTTAATCTATTTATGCTAGATGCCCACCAGGGCAGCTTTTTTTGTGAGGAAGTTTAGATCTGTTCTGGTACAGCTAAGTATATACACTTACAAAGGTGTTTATACAGGGCATTTGTATACACCTCCATATAGGAGACTATACTGTCAGTGGTGGCAGTAGGTTTGAAACTATATATGCCATTGCTTAGGAGGCAATAGTTTACTTTGCAGAGATTTTTTCCACCTTTTGGATCTGGGGGAGCAGTCAGGTATGATTTGTACATTGCACATGACTAATTTATGGTTAGACCTTACCAGGGAGTGTCTCACACTTGGGGTGGTGTGGCACTCTCCCATGTCAGTGAGTACTAAGTCAGGGACGTTCAAGTCTCTTGTGGGGGTGCAGACTAATTTTTCCCAAGCATTCATGTTTACAAAGTGCAGGAACCTTAGGGCGAGTCTGTTTGAGCTCATATATGTATCCCAATTGATGAAAGGGCAGTTAAAGTTATCCTTGCCTAGGGTGTTTGGCTGTATTATGAGTGATTCAATTAGAGCCACAAAGGCACTGTGTTATTTTCATAGTTCATGTTGCTAGATCTGTAACTAATAATGACATGGAGGGGGGTTTCTCCTACAGTTACTTGAACTTGTAGTAACTCTAGGGAGTCATACTTGTTAACCAGTTTGAGGTCTACTTGTCTTTTCTGAAGATGAATGCACCTCCTCATTCTTTGGTTCTTTCACATTCATTTTGCAGCCTATACACGTGGAAGGCATTATAGCCTCTCATGGCTTGAGTACTCTCTGTGGCCCTAAACCATGTCTCTGTGACTGCACAAACATCAACATCTTCCCAAGTAAGAAGTGCCTCCACTGAGTGTAGTTTCTGATTTAGACTCCTAGCATTAAGTAGCATAACCTTGACTTTGTATTTTGAGGATATTTTTATATCAGGACATTTGTTTATATGACATTGCCTAAAAAAGTCACTATTGGGGAGGCAAGTACCTTGGCCAGTACCCAAAAGGCAAAAGGTGGCAGATGAAGACCATCCCTGGCAAAGCAGCATGGTCGGTCAACAGTATCATCCTAGCCTGGCAACTACTGCATCCCTCTGGAGTGACACCAGTAGCTAAGCCAATTGTTGAAGTCCAGAATTCTTTTGTTTGTATTGAAGCATCAAACTGGGTGAAGGTAGAATGCTGCTTAGGGCTACAGACATACCTGTCTGGGACAGATAATCTAAGAGGTCAGTCATATTTCTCTTCATATAGTCCAGTGAAGTATGTCTCAAGTCATTTACTCCAACATGGAGTACGACAGAGGTGTAACTGTGGTTGCTGTTGAGAGTCTTGAGTGCATGTGTGACTTTGCGGATCCTGGCACCTGACAGTTAGCTGATCATGACTTTCTACTTGTACAACCTGTTGAGGGGGACATCTGTGTGTCTCAGTATGGTTTTGACTATGACCAAGGCATTGATTTTGAGGTGTTTTGCCTTAAGAACTTAATGAGTGAGACACTAATACGTTTGTTTTTATGTGTAGTAGGTTCTGTTGGGACTGTCATGCGTGCAGAAGGTTTGCATTTGGAAGATCTCTGCTCTTTGCTTAAACTTCTAATGAGCACCTATGCATATGTGGTTTTATCTGTTGTGCACTTGGTTTGTTGAGGAGGTGAAGTGTGTGTGCTGACAACCTTTTTGATATCTGGCTTGTTGTTACCTGAGAGAGAGAGAGAGAGAGAGAGAGACAGCATTTATTTTAGATTCATTATATACTTGCATCTCTCACATATTATACTACTAAGTTTTAGGAGTGCATGGTTATCACCACACATGAGGCAATAGAAACCTAGCTGTATAAAAACACAAGTATCCTTATTAAGCATATTTAGATTGTCATTGTTAGTACAGTGATTTTGTGAGCAGCAACAACTGAGCCTGACTATGAGGGACACAAGTGCCACCCCAGTGGCTGTAATAAGCTCCCACTGCATGTGAACCAGTGCTCCTCAATGACCCTGTTCAATCACAACCTTGACTACTGGTTAGGTGATTGTATAGTCTCCCCTGAACTGGCACCTATGTCCCTCATGGACTGGTCCAGCTGATGCTGCTCACAAACACACTCTGCTAAAAACAACCATCCAACTATGCTCAAAAATGGTACTTGTGTTCATACACAGCTAGACTTCTACATACCCTGGTTCTATTAGGCAAATAACCTCAAATGAACCTATGAAGCGATGTGCCTATGCAGGCCTCACAACCTGTTGTCTCTCTCACATGGCCTGCTGATATTATCTACTATATGTTCACCTGCACTCCTGTATAAATCAGACTTGTGACATGGTGCATGCATTAAGTACTGTGTTCTGTAGCCTGTGTACTTAGGTAGGGGTTTTATTCTCAATGCAGCTGAGTGTGTGTGTGTGTGTGTGTGTGTGTGTGTGTGTGTGTGTGTGTGTGTGTGTGTGTGTGTGTGTGTGTGTGTGTCTAGATAGAAGAGCAGAAGTGTGTATCTCACAGTTACTTTTGCAATGGCATGGATTACCAGTATTTTGATACTTGCTCATGTCTACACATCCATTTCATGCAAGCCTCTCAAGCTCTCTTTTCCCACATAGCCTGCTGATGTCAGCTACTATAAGTTCACCTGCTTGGTTGTATAAATCAGACTTGTGCCATGGTGCATGTGTAAAGTACTGTGTTCTGTAGTCTCTGTATTTAGATAGGAAGGGGGTCTGTTCTCATGCCAGTCAACCAGGGGGGAGGGGGGTTGTGTGTGTGAGCTGTTGCTTGACATTATTGAGAGCCTTTAACACCAGCATGTGGAATACTGTTATTACCATATTTTCCTCACCAGACACTGTTGATGTCAACAGCTATAAAGTATTGCCTAACACACTCCAAGTTAGTCTTGAGCTGTGGCACTGGCATTGAATACTGTTTTCTGTAGTCTGTACTTAGGTAGGACTTCTATTTTAATTGCAGTCAACTGTGTGTTTGTGTGTATCTATGTGTGCGTGAACTGTTGCTTGACATTACAGACAGTATGTGGGACACTGGTATCTTGTATTGAACAGACACTGCTGATATCATCAGCTATATTACATTTTTGGATATGCAGTACTCCCACCAGGCCAAGGTCAGAGATTGGCCTGGGGGCCAGACAGAGGTTTTGGTATTCTATACAATAAAGTTTACAGCTACATGGTTTTTAATCTATCCACATACATCATGGCATGGTGTGTAGGCCCTGTGTTATCTTGCTGAGAAAGACCTGTGGTCTCTCCAGCTGCTACATGTGTCTGGTGAGGTACATGTAAAAAAACAGCATTATACTCTATTACTACTGTAATGTGGTTTTACTACAGTGCCATCATAAAATCCTAAAATGTAAATATGATGGCATGACTTATGATGTGCACAACATAGGTTTTGAATAGTTGTTTGGACACGTAGTGGTCAAAGTTCATATTGCTATCTAAATATGTTCCCAGTACTTGCATCACTAGGTTTCTGCATAGCAGGACTGTTGTCAATACTGTGATTAATGTGAAACTCCACTTTTCAGATGGACAACATTAAAAGCACACATTTCTGCATTTATTTGTAGATCATGTGCCTTTGTCACCATTTAGTTGTATGTGGTAGCTCCTCCTATGCTATGTTATCACCATTGGTGGACTCAATGATTACACACAATATGCAAAAATAAGCAAATTTGGTAAGCCAAAGGCCGTATAGATTAGCCTGAACTGTCAGGAAATACAGTTCAAACAGTAAAGGGCCAAGCACAGATCCCTGGTGTTTCCCAATGGTAACAACTCTAATGGTATAGGTTGAGTCACCAGCTGCCACATGATGTGATTGATCAGTGAGCAAATTGTTTACCCATCAACTGAAGTAAGGTTTAATCCCTAGCTTGAGGGTTTTCTCAATGATACCTGCATGGGCGATTGTGTCAAAGCCCTAAGCCAGATCACAATAGGCAGTATGCACTGTCTTACCTTCCTCCAGGCTTATCACATGGAATCAATGTGCTGTGACACAACATCACAGATCAGCTATGGTGTAACCCAGCACATACATTTTTGTGATGCGATGGAATACACAGTTCAACACACCCTCCACATGGCCTATGTTCCCACATAAGAATGTACATCAACATACATCCTACTACGTTGGGAGGACAGCACCTGATACATGCATGTATAGAGAAATCCTGTCTCTCTTTGACTGTGAGGTAGACCAACATGTAATCATGGATGTCTTCTACATGTATACTAGTAATATTCCAGGTGTATGCTGTGCCACCCTACCACTGGCCCAGTAATCAAGGAGCCTCAATCCTCAACCCTAGTACCAGTGGGGGATGTAGACTAGGAGGATGACAGGTATACACACAGTAATCCAGATGCAGCTTGCTGCATCAAGTGCAATTTCCCTTAAGAGCACACAGAGACCACAGTCAGTTCAGGGCTGGCTTCTCCCTCTTTATCCAGATCCCTGATAAGACTCCTCAATGGCACAGCTATAGAGTTGAAATCTCAGCTGAGTAACCAAGCCAAGACCTCCAACACTCTCTCTGTCCAACCAGTGCTTGGTGTCCCTGCCAAAATAGCTGACACACACACTCTTGGAGATTTGTTTTACACAAACACACACACACACACTCACTCCTGAGAAAGGCTGGCACAGGTTTACTAGCTATGCCCCCTTCTGCCCAGACTATAAGGTATTTATTACTGCCATTAGCCACCTCTTATCAGCTACTAAGACCCTTAACAAAGAGTGTGACACCTGTGCCCTGGCCCAGCAATCAAGGAGCCTCAATCCTCACCACTAACTCCAATGATGGGTGTCCATATAGGCAAAGGATAATAAATACACACCCAGTAAAGTACAATTTTCCTTAAGAGCATACAGAGATCACAGTCAGTCTGGAGCTGGTTTCTCCCTTTCTCTCCAGGTCTCCAATAAGACTCCCCACTGGCACAGCTATAGGGCCCAGATTTCAGGCTAGTGGGTAGGTTAAAATGTCCAGCACCCTCTCTGTCCAACCAGTGCTTTGTGTCCCTGCCCAAGTAGCTGACATACACACACATTGAGATAAGAGTTTATACAACCACACAGATACTCCTGGGGAAGGCTGGCACAGGTTCGCCAGCTGTGCCCCTTTTACCCAGAATATAGGTAGAAATCACTGCCACCACCCAGCTAATATTTATCAGCTACTCAATGGCCCTTATGAAAGGGTGTCCAATTATAGTGTGCAATATTATTATCCAAATGGTAAGTGCAACCAGTCAAGACTTATTTGAAGTGACATGGTACAATATGACTATATAATGCAGTGTACTCTTAGAGCTTAAATTATCTCTACACAAAACAGCCACAGTTGAAAGGTTTAAAAATATGTATTAATAAATAATAAAAACACAAACCAATACTGCTTACTACACAGTGCTAGTCAAGTGATGCAGCTGTAGCCAAGGCTGCAATCATGTCTGCTTTAGTCAGGTTGGCATGCACCAGTCCTTTAGCCTGGCACATCTCAACCAACTGGCTCCTTGTCAGCTTGCCATACTCCTCTGCTGACATCCTTGCCTGCTTTCCCTGGCTAACAAACAGTAAATAAAACTATTGTGATGTGAAACTCTGACTGTTCATTGTGTAGCTGATTGAGAATACAAACACCTTCTCTATCAACCACTGTTTACAGGCTACAAGAGTTCAATATCAACACCACTGAATCCCAATATGTGGATATCCCACCATTGGCACCAATATATGTGGCACCCCACCACCGGCCCATTAATCAATAAGCCTCAATCCTCACAACTAGCACCTGTGGGGGCTGTACACTGGGAAGATGACATGTACACACACATTATTTCCAGATGCAGCTTTCTGCATCAATTGCAATTTCCCTTAAGAGCACTCAAAGACCACAGTGAGTCCAGGGCTGATTTCTCCCTCTTTCTCCAGATCCCCAATAAGACTCCCCACTGGCACAGCTATAGAGTTGAAATCTCAACTGAGTGGGCAAGCCAAGACCTCCAACACTCTCTCTGTCCAACCAGTGCTTTGTGCCCTGCCCAAGTAGCTGACACACACACACACACACTCAAACACACACACACACACACACACACACACACACACACACACACACACACACACACACCCACACACACACACACACACACACACACACACACACGCACGCACGCACACACACACACACACACACACACACACACACACACACACACACATACACACACACACACACACACACAGAGGCTAGCACAGGTTTACTAGCTATATTCCCTTCTGCTCAGACTATAAGGTAGTTATTACTTCCCCCAGCCACCTCTTATTAGCTACTTTAAGGTCCTTAACAAAGGGTGTCCAATCTTAATGTGTAATGTTACTGTTCATAGGAGTGGTAGTTTGACCAAGAGCAAGGCTATTAGGAGTGGCCTACACAGTGTCACCAAATAAATATGCAGGTACTCTAAGAACTTAAATATGTCTAGACAGATCAGCCACAATGAAAGGTTTAAATTTATTTAATAATAAATAAAAGAACAAGAAAATAATCAGTACATAATTACAGTGACATCAGAGTTCAAAATCACAGGAAATATTTAAAACAACATTGCAGGACAGTTTCAAATAAATAAAGAGAAACATCTAAGCTACGCTTTGCAATATTTCTGACTATATCTAAGAGAATTACTGTACCCTAATAACTTACTTCAGAGCAAGCAAGACAGATGTGGTGAGTGGATCTTGATGTTGTTATGTCAAAGGCAAAATACAGAATAATGTCTCTCACTAAGAGACTTCAAAAATTAATGCCTCAAATATTACTGCTGAGATAGCTTGCAGAATTTCTTGTCAGCTGCCTCTATCCCAGGTGAAAAATAACTATTGATGCAGCTGGTAGCATTTACACAGGGCTTTTCCTCAAATCCTGGTACTTGCTGAAAGTCATAAAACAATAAAACACTTGCAAGACAATGCAGAAAATTCCTTAGTTTTAGACATTGTGTCTCCTTGCTGCCATAAAGTAATTTAATTTAATTTATTTTTCTGAAGTTAACCTCTTGTGTTCCAGTTTCCACTGTTAAACTATATACATTCAAACAGTTACAATAGCACATCTACATTTGTGTTCCCTTCCAGCAGGGCATGCTGTGGATGCATTTTTAAACAGCACTTTGTAAAATACCTTTTCAGCACACGTCTGTACAAACCATCTTATATGACATACAGTTCTAATACATTTGTAGCACAAGTATATGAATCATGCTGATATTCACAAATGACATATAATTATTTACAAAATTCCAGATAGATGGGCTGGCAGTATCTCCTTTTATTTATTTATTTATTTTTATTTTATTTTATTTTATTTTACATTTGTTTATTTTACATTTGTTGTTATTTTATTTTACTTTTGTGACATATGCAAGAGATGTGTGTGAGTTGTTACTGCTCCATCAGGTTCGTTACATCTGCTAAATGTCCTCAAATAGGTCATCATGGGCATGCATGATGACAACAGTATTATCTTGTGGAACTTGAACAGGTGAAGGCATTTGACAAAAAGTATCATTGTGTTATTCAATCAACACTGTCATATGTTGCCATAAACAGCTATATCACCAAATGGGTAGACCAGTGTATGACATACATGGCATCTCACTATGTTGAAATGTGTGATGTGATATTTATTTATTTATTTGCAGTTTGATTACCAGGGAAGTCCACTGGGCCAAATTGACCCATTTTCAGTGGAGACCCTGGGAGAAAAGCTCCAAGATGCATTATACAATTTAGATACAACTGATAGTTAATATTAAAGATAATATTATGTAGAATAGTTACTCATAAATGCATTCAATATCATGCATAGCTAACAAGTTCATTAAGCTTGCAGGTAGGGATTATACAGTTTAATTTGAGGAAAACAGATGTGTTAGGTGTGGAAACAGTTTGCATACAAACCTTTTAAGAAAATGTAAATACACTTTGCATACACACATCAACAGCAGAATGCTATTTACAATATTTACAAGGTTGGGCTGTGTGAAGGTAGCTGTAGGAGTTGTTAAGAGCTTAGAGAGAAGCTATAGAAATTGTTGAGAGCTTAGATAGGCTCATAGAAAGATAACTATGAGAGTTGTAGAGCTTGAGAACCAGAGAGAGAACCTCCTTGGATTATGTTGGGTGAAGGCAGGTACATTTCCATTTAGTGGACAGGTGTTTGAATAGTTGGGTTTTGAAGTTTTCTGAGTTTGGTATGGTTCTTAATGTGGAGGGAAGAGAAATCCATTTTTTGCCTAGTGAGAAAGATAGGAGAAGTTGGCCAGCAGGACATTTAGGTTTATGGATAGTAATTAAGTTCTGATTTTCAGATCTGAGAGCTCTGTTGGGTGTATAAGGGGGAAGGATGTTAGTTAGAGTGGGACAGTTTGTTGGGTGATATATGAGTCTATGTGCACTAGTGAGTTGGAGAAAGTCTAGGTAGTTTGGGAGTTCAAGCCAGTTCAGGGATTGTAGGGTTTGGCAGCGATGGTTGGTATTTTTAGATTTATAGGCAAATTTAGAGATTTTGTTGTAGCAGTTTTCTAGTTTAGAGGTGATAGAGGAGGACAGGTTGGTTGGGAGAGGGGCTCTGTATAATAAGGAAGGAAGAAGATAAGTCAAGGCCAGAGTTTGCCTGGTAGAGTTGGAAAGAAAGCAATTATTCCTATACAGCATACCTAGCTTTTGGTGGGTTTTCTTAAAATTCTGTTGAATATGAATATCAAACTTGAGGTGTTCATCTACAATAATGCCAAGTAATTTGGCAGAGGAGACCACTTCTATAGGTGAGTTGGTTTGACTATAAACTTTGAAGTTGTTTTTATCATAGGAGAGGGTCTTTGTGGGAGGGAATAGTTGAATCTTTGATTTATTTGCAGTGAGAGAGAGGTGGTTTTGGTGCATCCAGTTTTCAGTTGTTGAGAAGGCAGTTTGGGTTTTATTCAGCAATTCAGAGAGGTTTGAGGCAGAGCAGACTAAGGTTGAATCATCTGCATATTGAATGATTTTAGCATCAGGAATAGCAGTGTGAAAGTTATTGATGAAGATGTTAAAAAGCATTGGCCCAAGGATGGATGCCTGTGGTACGCCAGTTGGGGTAGGTAGGAAAGAAGAGTTGGAGTTCTTCCATTTGACTGCCTGTGATCTGTCTGATAGATAGCTGGAGAACTAGGATGAAAAGCATTATGTGAGAGATTAAGGTTTGAGAGATGACAGAGAAGGTGCTTGTGGGAAACAATATCAAAGGCTTTAGACAGATCGAGTAAAACAGTAGAAACTAAGTGTCCTGAATCTCGGGCTTGATTGACAGTTTCTAGGAAAGAGAGTAGAGCAGTTATTGTACTATGGCCTGGATGGAAGCCATGCTGGGTAGGAGTGAGAAGATTGTTTTGGGTCAGGAAAGGCATAAGTTGGAGGTGGATGCATTTTTCTAGGATTTTGAAGATTGATGAAAGCAAAGCAATGAGGCAAAAGTTTGAGATGCTGGTATTTTTGCCTCCTTTATGAAGAGGAAGAATATAAGCTAACCGCCAGAGTTTGGGGCATATGATTCTTTTATGGATCGGTAGATAATGATGCTGATTGGGAGAGCAATGCTATCAGCAGCACATTTTAGGAAGGAAGAGGGAATATTGTCGGGAGCGTTAGAGCAAGGTTTAAGTTTGGGCAAACGTTTTTTTATAAAGTTAGTGGAGATGGGTTTGAGTTCAAACAGATGAGGTGAGTTAGAAGGGGGAGAGTGTAGAGCAGTTGGGTTATTATTGGGAAATGTCTTGGTGAGGGTAGTAATAGTTTCTATGAAAAATGAGTTAAATTCTGAGCCTAGCTCGAGGTCAGATTTACTTGTGTCAGGACAGGGATTATTCTTGGAGCCTGGATTGAGGAGTGAGTTTATTGAGTTACAGAATTTTGGGGGGGATTTTATTGTTATTGGACTGAAGTTTGATCTAGTAGTTTTTTTTGTCTTTGGTGATTAGTCGTTTTGCACTGTTGTGGAGCTGTTTATATAAGAGCAAGGTATTGGCCAGTTTATTGCTTTGGTAAAGCTTCTATAGTTTGTCTCTCTGGTGCATAATCTGTTTTGTCTCTTTGGATAGCCAAGGAGCAGTTTTAGTTTTTATCCATTTGTTTCTTAGTGGGGCTAGTGAGTTTAAAGTATCAAAGAAGACAGTGTTGAAGTATTCTATAGCCTTGTCAAGAGGAAGGATGTTTAGAATTTGCCAGTTCATTTGTTTGAAAGTATTTGAGAAAGTAGTTGGGTTGAAGCTACTGAGGTTACGAGTTTGAATGTATTGATGCTGGTGTGGGGAGGAACTAGTTGAGCGATGCATGAAGACTGGGAGGTGGTCACTAAAGGTATCATGAATTGTGCCAGAATTGGTTATTTTATTTGGATCTGAGACTAGGATCCAATGTATAGTGGATCCGGGAGGATTTATTTTGTTAGGTTGAGTGATGGAGAGGATTATTTGAGTGAAGTTATAGAGGTTAATGGATAGGGAGGGAGAGGGGCAATTGATTTTATTCCAGTCAATATTCACATCACCAAGGATATAAGTTTCATAGTTAATGTCAGTAGAGGCCCCTAGGAGAATATTTTCGAGTGCAGAGATATTGTTACCAGGTGAGATATATAGGGCAATGATGCAGATATTTTTATGTTTATTTAGTTTTAGAATTCCAGCAGTTAGTACAGTGTTCTGGAATTGGAATTTGGAGGGGAATTAAGGTAAGAAGGTTGGAGTAGACTAGGGCAGTGCCTCCACCTTTTTTATTTAGTCGGTCATTTCTGAGACAATGAAATCCTGGGGGCAGAATCTCAGAGTCGGAGATTAATGACCTGAGCCAGGTTTCGGAGATGGCTAAGATATCTTGTTGATTATGGCTTAACCAAGCTTGAAATTGGTGCACTTTGTTGTCTAGACTTTGTGCGTTAATTGTACAAATTTTTAGGGTGTTGAGATAGAAGGAAGAGTGATATATATTTCAGGTCCAGTGGTCAGGTCAGTACATCAGGGGCATCTGCTAGGCCCTTGCCTGTCCCTTAGTTAAGTGATGGACATTACAGATGACATACACATGCTGTGTCCAAACAGCTGTCTGAAGGATTACAGCTTGTGGGCAATCATTGAACACAACTGTGATATTAATATAATACACACATTATCAACACATATCAGAGACTGCCGCCACAGCCATGACAGTACTTGCATTGATGAGACACATGGAGGGATGTGTTGCATCAGGAAACAGAAACAACACTCTAGTATAATGTAGACATCACACCCTATAATCAGACTGATATGTATGTGACCTGTGTCTTGCAGTAGGGGGTATGTGGTACATCCACCAGCATGTGGTCACAGTGCTGACTACTCCCTTGACTGTAACACAAGTACTGGGTATGTGGAGGACATGCACATCAGACAGCATACTAACATCATGGTTCCCAGCCTTCATCACACCATTAACTGAGTACAATGCACCCTTCTCTGTGTACCTTCCTACACATGTGCTAGTGATGTGTAACTGAAGTGTACCACCTTTGTCACAGTGTGCTGTCACACAGCTTATTGTCCATACCTAGGTATTTTTTCTGTGGAATATACATGACTTTCTGATATTGTAGAATAACAATCAAGTTGTAACACCAGATGCATGTTGCCACCTGTTCACCTTATGCACGTACTGCATACATAGGTGTTTGATATTAATGGCACATATATCTTTTGTGACAGTGTGAATTGTGCCACTGATATATGCCATGCCTGTCATATACTGGTACATCAGTGCCCCTACTAACACCTCCTGCAGATATACAGTACCATTGAAGGCATAAGCTGAGGTACTAGGAGATGCCAGTAAAGATTTTTCGCAACTCAGAAAGGCTCTTTTGTTTGGTTTTCATCTGTTATCACTCCACATCACATATGTTATGTCAGAGGCATGGGATTAGTGGTAGTATTATTCAGATATTGTCCCACGATTGTGGTTGCTTCATGTAATGTTAGCCATGATCCTTTACCTGTGGGCACCATGCTGGGAGACATCTGCTGAGAGTACACTCATATTCAGGTATATCAGTTTGCACATCTTCCCAATATGCACTTTATATAAGTTGTATGTCAGATCCCTGATAGACGTCCTCTGCATTATTCATGTAAGGATGCTTATCTCAAGCACACATCCTCCCTATTGTTATGTCACCTTCTGTGTCAGTCACAGACAACACATTTTCACTGTACAGTCCATACTGTACCATATAGATATGTGCTTGGTGTTGCTGCTACAATCATCTTCCATTGACATGCCCTCTGTTGTACATGCATGAGTTTCACCTGTCCTCTTTCCCTGTGTTCATTCCTACAATTCATCTGTGTGTCCCTATTCAATATACACACTTCCCCTGAGTGATCATTTTACAAGGCAGTACCCATGTCCTGTTACAGATCATTAACAGAGTATAGGGTGACAGGAATGAGATCCCAATACTCTGTACTGTACGTACACTGTGTACTGTGTTTGGTCCATATACTTCACATACATACCTCTAAACTGTTCAGATATTCCCAGGACATCCAGATGTTTTCATTATGAAATACGTGGCTTTCTGCCATATTACTTGGATGTTGTCTGTACTGCTGTGACTCAGTATTGTAGATGTTTGGGTGCATGCTTCAAAACTGTCCTGATCTGTGCAGAATGTCCAGTTTGTGTCTCATATTAGTAATTTTTTCTTCATAAAATGTTGTTTTCCTGCCAAATCATTGGCATGTCATTGCAGAGTCCAGTCAGTAACGATGACTGACATTTGATTTTCAAACTTCATGCTCTTCAAAAAGTTTCTTCTAATGTGCAACCTATATACTGGATGTATATCACATAATCGAAATCCCAAAATATCAAACACCATAAGCTCGAACTTGGAATTTCAAAATGTGATATAATCGAAAGCTCAGGACAGCGAATTTTTTCCCAGGGAAAACATTTGTTGTTCCGAGAAACACACACACAACACAAGCACACCAAAAAGTGTAATCCACACATATACACTTAAAATCCTACTTCTAACTCTACGCTAAACCGTACATGCACTACTATCAATCCACTTACCTTAACCCAAACCCTAACCCTAAGGTCTGTAACTGTCGCACACTCACCTTACCCACTCCCTAACCCTAAGGTCTGTAACTATTGCACAACCTTACCCGCTCCCTAACCCTAAGGTCCCTTACTATCCCATTCCCACACTCACCTTAACCCGGTCCTTTCTCACACTTACCTTATCCCGATCCGTATCCTTCGCACCACAGTGGAGAAAATAGCGAAGTGGCAGAAACTGCCCACCGAATTCTTTCCCTAGAAAAGAAGTCTATGTTCTGCAGCTTCACTATTTTCAGTGTTCGCTGTTTTGGGTTCGATGTTTTAGTACTTTGATGTTATGATATAAACCTTATATATTCTATCATCTTCATAAGTTTGGATGTGGAATATTAACAATCTGTCCCTATTTCTGACCTTTTGTCCTCCCACTTTCATGGTTTTGTTAACATTTCTCGTTCTAAGAGGTTGCGAGCACATTTTGTTCTAAGAGGTTGAGAGTGTTACATTCTAGCACATTTTAAACACAGTTGGCCAGCAAAAAGAAACTTTAATGTACACAGACTGGTTTCGGCACACCAGTGCCTTCTTCAGTGTTGGAAAAAATAAACATACAAAAGCCTGTGAAGCATCACTATTTAAATACAACCACCACCAATAGGAACCATGATATGTTCCTATAAACCAATACATAAACATAAGATCATGAATAATGTAAAATACAAATGATAAATATGAGAAATAAATTATAATAATATATTGACTACAAATTAAGATCAAGAACAGAGAAATGTAATATTACCTAAAGACCCTATGCTATCCAAACTTTGATATGGACAAATTATAGAAATAAAACAGAAAAGATTGAATTAACCCCATAGGTCCCAGAAAACTGAATACATAAAAATAGTATTCTAATATATGTTATAGTGAATAGTTATTTATACATACAAAAACACAATTGGAAATCAAATTCAAAAGTCATAAGGCAGAAATAGACCTTTGGGAGCATCATAACATGCCCATGTTACAAAAGGTGTATTTATATTCATAAATGGTCATTCAGACCCGGTGGGAATAACGCACCCAATGTAATGATCCAATACTTCTCCTTATGATTTAATATGGTATGCCATCCTTGGGAATGGCTTTTATCTCCAATTATCCTGTCAATGACCATAAATGAAAACACTGCCTGCTGATGTTTAAGTACATGATGATAAAGAGCATTAGTTTCTTTTTAATGTCACTTCGATGTTCATTAATCCGAGTTCTGAGTGGTCTCGAAGTTTGGCCTACATAAAAAGCTGAACAATGACAACTAGCCATATAAACCACCCAGTTACTGCTGCAGTTGCCAAAGATTTTACAGTCAAATACTTTACTAGTGTTACGTCTGGAAAATTATTTTGATTTGTTAATCTGTTTACATGAACCACAATGGCCACAGGGAACTGTGTTTAATATGTGAGTTCTCCCGGCCGTGCAGAATCCACGTGTATAGCAGTTTTGTTTGACTACATTCTAGCACATTCCCATTACACATCTATGGTCAAATATGCCCTGATGACTGGTTATTTGTCCTCTCATTAGTTGGCCCCTGTGCATGTTGCAATAACAGAATGACAGTTATTTATTCAGCCATACCTCTCAACTGTACAAATTTTTTCAGAATGTCCATATTTTGCCTCATATTTTTGGAGTATCGCCCATACAATTGTAGTCTACTGGCAAATCACTGGTAAATTATTGAGGGTTGAAATCAGAAAACAGTGACAGAGATTTGAGTCTCAAACTTCAAACCCTTCAGAAAAGTCATGTGTATGCAAAACCTGTCCCTATCAACTTTCTAAGTTTGTAATTACAATATTTAATACGTGTGTCCCCAGTTTGCATTCTTTGTCCAGACATTTTTTATGGCTTTTATCCACATATTTTTGCTCATTTCAAAAGTATGTGTAAAACCCTGGTGATCTTGGTGGCATTCTGTGTATGTGCTCTTCTTTACATGGAATTGATATCCTTATAAAATAAATAATTGTTCCCTGACAAGGTTTTGCAGCCAGGAATACAGGTGCAAGCTGCAAAACCTAGCTCAGGGGTGCTGAGCCTCATTAATATGCATTATGCGCTGCTGTGTGCTGATCGCCGTCGTGGTCGCACTTACACTCCATGTAGAGTCTAAGTAAACCCTACAGAGAGTTTATTGAATCCAGGGGATTTACTGCTAATTTAAATATGCCCCCTTACTTCTCCTTGCTATTCTCTAAAACTGGGCATTCAGGTTTACATATTTTTTCTTATCTCCATTACTTTTGCTCTCCTTTCCTAAGCCATTTCTAAATCAACCACATAAAGACATTTTGCCTTACTAAGCTTCATTATATTTGGAATATTTTATGCCTTCTCCTGGACAGTATCACAAACCTCTGTGAACAGTTCTTCAGGTGCTCTATCTACTACAGATTCACTTGTTGAGCTTATATTGCACTGTCCTATTTTTTTACTTGCTTTCTTTAATTTAATGCAGACACCCCAGACTAATCTGAATTGAACCATGTGCACATCTTATGTCCATGCCCCTAAAGTGTGGCAGGGCCATTCCAAGTGAAATAAAAGTCATATCCTCCTTTAAAAAAATCACAAACCAGCACAGTATAACTACTACCAAAATAAGGTAAGCAGATAAACACCCCTTATGTTCTAATACATCTACTCTTTCTGCTGTACAGAAATCCCTAGTATAAGTGCACACTTACAAGAATGGATTACCATACACTTCCACTACCACTTCCTTCATCTGTCCATCTCTGCCCTCCACCTCCAATGCTTCCAATCTGTACCTCTCAAATGTCCAGATTTTCACCTAATGTCCATATTTTTGCTTTTTGACCTGTTCCTCAGAAAATTTGTGGTTTTCTCGCAACTGAAGTTACTAAATAATGGCAGACATTAGTTTCTGACTTCATATTATTCAGAAATTAATGCTAATGCAAAATGTGCTATTCTATCAACTTTATATATTTATAAAAACAATATTTAAAATTTGTCCTGATTTTGGGCCATTGTCCCCGCATTATTTTTGTTTTTGTCCAGAATTCTTACACTAAAAGGTTGAGAGGTGTGCCCTCTTTTATTTTTCTTCAGACTTTTAGCAACAGCTTTTGCACATAACATACATACTGATAATGTATAAAGAATTTGTCTACAAAACTATGTTATTTTCTCACTGTTGTACTTGTTTTTTGTTTTGCTTACTCATTCACATATTTTCCACACTCCAGCTAAGGCAAAACTGCTTTGCAGATTATAAAGCTGCTGTGCAGAGAAATGTAATGTATAGCTATCAACTAATCAGGGACAAATCTCAGCAGGATCAAGGACAAATCCAGAAATAATCAGGAACAATTTTAAAATATTAGTACTGTTAACTTGAAACACTGACAGAATAAGAGAATGTGAATTATTATATGTTTTCTGAAGTAAAATAAATCTGTATCTTTAATTATTGATATGGTTTAATACGTGTAATTCACCACCTTTTCTCCAAAAGTCACCAGTTTTAGGAGGGATTAAGATGGACAGAACTAAAATTTGAGTGAAAATCAAGGACAGTTGTGAGGTACGTAAATGCTTTTTTTTATGTTGTCTTTGTGATCCCTTATTAGTCTTTGCTTTTACCTGATATATATATGTGTGTATATATATATATATATATATATATATATATATATATATATATATATATATATAGATATGTGTGTGTGTATATATATGTGTGTGTGTGTGTGTGTGTGTGTGTGTGTGTGTGTGTGTGTATTACTTGGACTAAGCCTGAAAATAGAATAGTCCAGTCAGATCAGTGTTCTACTTTGGTTGACAAATAAAACTAACTAAAAAATGAATAATTCAAAAACTTTGCAATAAGAAGCTGACTGCCTGGTCAACATTCATCTCCGGGTCTTGTTTTAGCTAACTGGATGGTGACTTCCATCTCTGATTGCAAAGAATATAATCAGTGTTCTACTTTGGTTGACAAATAAAACTAACTACAAAATTAATAATTCTAAAACTTTGCAATAAGAAGCTGATTGCCTGATCAACATTCATCTCCGAGTCTTGTTTTTGCTAACTGGATGGTGACTTCCATCTCTAATTGCAAAGAATATAGTCAATCTGATTTTGGTATTAACTGTCTGGTGATAGTCATGTATAAAGCTATCTGTTAAGCTGTTGAGTTTGGCTATGATTTCTACAACCTGTGAATTATTCTGTCAGAATTCTACTAGTCCATGTCCCTTTTCATTTTGAATTCCAAGGCCAAACCTGCCCGGTTGTTCTTTGACTATCGATTTTAGCATTCCTATCTCCTATATTGAATATTAAATAATGAGTCCATCATTTTACACCCAAAAATGCCCAGTTGTTCTTTGACTACTTCCAAAAACTGATGCAGATTCACATAAAACCTGTCAATGGTGTCGTTTGTCTTGTAAGTCAGAATAAGACGATGAGGCTTGCGTGTTCATTTAAGTAGTTTATTATACACAATCATATCAGGATGGAAGGCAGGAACATTAAACTTAAAAGAACCAACTGACTGACTACTACACGCATACATGCTTTCACTCTGACTGCTCATTCAAAATGGCACTCTTGCTTGCACGTGCTCAGTACTTATATGCATGTGCCCACTAACTGGAATGCTTCTTAAAGGTACATCACACACTCTGCTCTACAAATGGCTTCTTCTTTAATACCTACAATTGGAACTTACGCCATTCATCATTACAGCAATAAACGTTTACCTTGTAGTGTGATTGAAAGCATTCTAACATTTTTTGTGTTTATAAATGAGCACTGAATTTGACATCCTTCTTGTCCACAGTAGAAAACTTAGACAGTTATCTCTTGTATAAAACAACCCATTCCAGTCTACTTCGGTTCACTGATTTCCAAGATGTTGACATTTATTCTTGTCAACTCACATTCCAAGTTCCAGTTGTGTATAGTTCTTTGCAGCAGCAGACATTCCTTTTTTGACACCTCAACAGAAGACATCAATGCACTCTTCACTGTGAACACTAGCACTTCTTGTACTGGTTGTACTTGATAGATATGTTAGGCATTACCTGAATGGCTGTCAGTCATATGCATTGAATGTATGCCATGTTACAATTGGCCCACAAAGTATATACTGCTTCTATCAAGTATGATGAGTGCTTAAATGGCAGTTCTCTGTTAGGCAGTCTTTAGGCCTCACTGATCACCATGTTTTTTGAGAAGTAAAGGTGGTTTTCAATGACACTTTCCCTAGCTGTATGACTCTTACAGTCAGAAAATGGGAGTCCACTAACAGTTATTCTTTCCTTATAAAAAACCTGCAATGTACTGTTTATGGTCTTTAGGTCTATATTAAGTCAGAGGTGTTTCATCATTTCAGTGCAATTAGTCTAACAAACTGAGAAAGCATGAGCTATCCTGGATGTAACTGGTATCCTTGTCTGAGGTATGTTGCCAGAGTTATGCAGTATATTTATTTATTTATCTTTTTGCTTGTTTGTCTAAGTGAGCGTCTGACACTGTGTGTGTGTGTGTGTGTGTGTGTGTGTGTGTGTGTGTGTGTGTGTGTGTGTGTGTGTGTGTGTGTGTGTGTGTGTGTGTGTGTGTGTGTGTGTGTGTGTGTGTGTGTGTGTGTGTGTGTGTGTGTGTGTGTGTGTGTGTGTGTGTGTGTGTGTGTGCACATATGTGTGTGTCTGTGTATGAGTGAGTGTTTATACAAGATTGTTTTGTTGACTGGGTTAGTCACACTATGTCTGTGGTCTATTTTTCAAAAGAGATCCAAGGTGATATATATACTGACTAGGGAAAGTTTGCCCAGGATATTAGAAAAATTCTCCAGTGAAGGCAAATTTGCTAGAGATTAATAAATTCTTGATTTTATATCCATAGCTGTACCTGATTTTGATATTAGGAACATTCTCCTGTTCTTTTTATTAAGTGCTGTGCAATCTTTTTTCATCTATCTCAGCTACCAGCAATTTGGCCATCAGGGACCTCAGTATAATGCCTCACCCAAAGGATGGATTCTAGGAAGGGTAGATCACAAGTCACAGTGAATAATGGTCCACTTTGCTTTGCAGAAGAGATTGCTGGAAGAAATACAGTTTGGTGAGGCATCCACTGATTTTCCCCATTATGGGTCCTACATGGGCCTGGCTAAAGAACCAAGTGCTAGCACCACATAGCCTTAAAGGATAGCTTCACCCTGAAACTGAAAAAAAAAATTAATTAGACTGTGATTGCTACATATTTGCTAATGCTAACTATCTGTATTATTCTAGGTGTTTATTACTATTGCATAATTTGTTATGCCTCCAACATGGCAAGATACGGGCTGCTATACTGGTTTGATGTTTACATCTTTCATTGTCTCAGAATGAATTCTAAGTCTGAAAAAATGCCACGGCCAAGATGCCATAATTTCAGGTGGATTATCTCTGGTTTTACTTACAGTGCAGTGTTGTAAATCTGACTGTCTACGAAGACAGTGTCATTATTTCATTGTCACTGATTCACTCTGGTTTGTGTTACCATCAATGCAGACAGATGGGGCAGTTATGAACTTCCAAAATGCTTTTTATACTCCATAGTCATCATCTTCCAGCCAAAGAAGTTAAATTACAGGTTTTGTTACATCCCAATACAATTCTTAGCAACTTCCCTCATGATTCACCACAGTTTACTGATAAGATTTGAAGTGGCCTTACTCTCCTAGCTGACCTAGTCAGTCATCCGTGGCTAACTTTATACAGTTTGCACTGCATAACCTGCACTGGCAGGCTTTCATCAACCTTCCTTTATCCACTCTGGACAAGTGATCCACATTTATCATACAAGCTGAGACAAGTTCCTTCATAAAATAATACAAGATTTTATTTGTCAGACATAGTGAGATGATAGATCTCTGTTAATCTCTGTGATGGCAAACAGCTGAATTAAGAATTAATGTTTACTTAAAGTTTTTGATATGCTTAACTAGTGCATCTCAGCATCCATTGAGTTAAGTACCACAATGTATCTTGCTGTAGTCCATTTTTATTTATTTGGGCCTTTTTAATAAAAAAGCTTCATAAATGTTTTATTGAAAACATAGCACAAATAAATCGTTTCCCTTAGTAATGTCACCTTAGCGATATTCAGTAAACTTTAATGGATGCGTTTCTGCTCATGTTCAGTAAGAATCCATGAAACTTTATGGACACATTTCACCTTTTTCATGAGTTGAGGTCATTGAGGTCAAAGACCCCCATTAATTTTCAGTAGCATCAGCTCAGGGGAAACAAATTTTTAATGAAGAGGAGACTTAAAATGTTCACTAGTCAGGTGAAAATATTAATCTGTATTTCATGTACCATATATAGTGGTACAAAACGGTGAGTCACCAAGAGTGACAATACCCTTTAAATAATGCCATTACACTAGAGGAAAATCTTCTTCTTCTTCTTGAGATAAACAGAAAAGAAAGCCGAAGTCATCATTCATGGAAATACACTGCATCAAATATACCCCTTTTCTTTCCAAGTGACGTGCTCTACCAGACAATGGACCTAAGGGACCTTCCTTGGACCATTTTCCTAGACTTCTTCAGAGAATTTGACCTGGTTGAACTTCCCCTACTTATTAAAGAACTTTATGTCCTTAACTCTACCAACAAGAACTGATTCAGTGATTACCTATTCAGAAAATTATTTAAAAGCATGCAACTCACACATAGTTTTATGTCTCCAGAATTGCCAGGCATTCCTCATGGCTACGTTCTAGACCCATTACTATTTTCCATATATTAACACCCTTGTTATCTCCCAGAGAACAAGCAATATTATCTTATAAGGAGATGACATGGTCATTTATTTATTTTATTTTTTAACATTTGATTTTTGGGAAAATCTGACTAGGTAGGTGACCATTTTCGGAGGAGGACCAGGGAGAAAAGCTCCAAAACATTACAAAAACATTTTAAAAACAATAATATTACAATTTTCAAAATAACACAAACACATCCATATTTTAAATAATATGGTGACTTTGGGATGACAGATCTTTAAAGATGGGTGTGTCAGATGTATATTTCTGCAGTATATCTATGGACTGTTAACACTAGAAACCATATAAATAACTTTTAGTTGATAAAAAGAGGAAATTATACCTTATTTACAAAGGATGAAAAAGAGAAATACTATTGTCTTGAGTGTTAAAAGATGGTGCCTTATATGTTCTTGTAATTAAAACTAGCTGGGACAATAATTTAATATGTATAAGGAGCATGAAAGGTAGAATCTATAAAATATTTTATTGCTGAAGTCACAGTTTATGAATAGCATTTTAACTGGGCACAATTTATTTTAACTGGACATAGTAAGAATAGTTATATGAGGGTAATGTATATCATGTGACATTTGTGTTTGGAATATTAGAAGTTGTAAGAATAGAACCTAGAAGTGGGAATTGGAAGAATAAGTTAAAGAAAAAAGAAACAGAATGCAGTTTAAATTGGCTGCCATATTCCTTCCAGGTTTAAATGATTTTATATCTATTTTACCTTTTTTATATGAGAGAGCAAATGAGATATAATGCATTGTATGTTCTGGTATTTAGTAGGATACACATTCAGTGCTGGCATAGTAAGTCATATATTTTATACTATACACATGGAATGATTTTAAACATACTAATAGTGTACTCATTTTCGTTTTTTTGTGATCATGGCTTTAAAACTCAATTGTTTGTAGTCATGTGATAGATATGTTATTAATTGATGAAGGTATTTAAATGTTCAAATTTTAACAGTTTGTGTGTTCTGATGAAGTCTCTTTTGAATGAGATGAAAGTGCCTAATATTGTCAGGTTTCATTAAATAAGTTCCCCTACTTGTGCATTTCTCGTACCATGTTTTATTTTTATCAGTTTTCTTTGATTTATCATTATTTTCACTAGCTGGGACAATACTTTAATATGTATAAGGGACATGAAAGGTAGAATCTATAAAATATTTTATTGCTGAAGTCACAGTTTTTGAATAGCATGTTAACTGAGCACAATATATTTATTTTAACTGGAAATAGTAAGAATAGTTACACGAGGGGAAAATGTGTATCATTTACAACTAACATAGAAAGGGACTTAACCTTTATTTTTTATTAGATAAAAAAGTGTAATAGTCTTGACTAAAAGCTTGAATAAAAATTATAAACTTTAAGAGAAAATAGCAGTAGAGAAATATTTTAAATGGGAAAGCTTGATATTCTATTCAGTGAGTATTTTCAATAATTTTGAGTTCATATTATAGGCTGTTAAAAAGAATAATGTTTGGAAGTATGGATATGACCCAACATATTTTTGTTTGATTTAGATTTCAGAGTCATGCTTTACGTTGAGTTATTTGGGGCTAAATTAGCCTTGTAATAGGTAATATTCTTTGATGTATAATATAGGGTATTCATTAGAAAGCTAGCATTTGAGTATGTTGGAACAATACAGCTGATTTCAATTTTGAGTGGGAGAATCATGCCTTTCTTCTAATCATGTTCAGTAAGCACAGCTTTCATCATAATTCCAGTTTATTCTGGTTTCCTCATATACTGACCTGACCACTGCCTTGTCTTCTCTCACTTTCATCTCAGGTGCCTTCAGTTTTGCATTCCATTCTCCTATAATGTTTGGTCCCTACTTGTTATGCTACATTGCCTGCATACAGCAGCTTTATTGATCTGTCCCTCAAACCTATGAACAGCACTGGGTTCAGAGCTGAACTGTGATGCATGTCCATGACCACTAATGAGTAGAAATACTTTTTGTACTTGTGAGACTGTGTCTACATAGACTTCAAAATGTTGCAGTACCGACCAAATCAGCTTTCACCTGACCTTGTCATATGTTTTCTCCAAGTTTAGGAATGCCCAGTTAGACTCTTTCTGCATCTGCAGCTTCTTCTCCACTATCGCTCACTGCAAACATAAGTCATTTGTGCTGCATCTGATCTGAATCTGAGCTGCTCATCTCCTTCTTACCTTCTACTGCTCTACATGTTGGTTTATTGATCACCCTTTCCAGCCCTTTCGTGCAGTGTGACAGGGGTTTAATACCTCTGCTGCCCACACTTCTGAATGTCTCCATTGTTCTTGTACACTGACACTGCAATGCTTATCCTCCAGTGGTCTGGGGTATGTCTTGCTCTCCAGACCACTATGAGCACACTCAGAAGTCATTTCTCCTGTAATTCAGTCAACATCTTGAACATCTCTGGCATGACCTTGTCTGAGCCTGCTGATTTCCATGACTTCATTTTCACCACTGATGTCCTTAATTCTTCTAGGCTGGGCTCTACTTCCTCCTTCATTGTAGGATGTATACAGCATAGTACAGTGTATGTGGGATTTTCTTCATTCAGAAGCTGCTGGAACTATTTCTTACCTCTACCTTTGATATCCCGTGGACTGGTGAGCAGGTTTCTGTTGGCATCCTTCATGAATGGTTCCTGATGAGTGTCTTCTTTAGCTTTCTGTCCTTGACTTACAACTTGATAGAATTGCTTTATGCCCTCTACTGAGTCATTTTTTCAGAACCTTGTACAGTACCTCTGATGACTTGTTCTTTTCTATTGCAACTGCTCGCTTAGCTTCTTTCTTAGGCAACCAGTATTCCTTCTTAGCCTGGTCCATCTTTTCTATATCACACTTTTTCCTAACTACTACTTGCTTTTGATAGCTTTCTGGACTTCTTTATTCCATCGCCAGCTTTCCTTATGTACCTTATTTCCATACCTGGCTCAGATGCATGTCTGTTCTATAGTCCCCACACATGCTGTTTTGAAACCTTACCTTTCTACATTGACTCCACCATTTCCTCTTCTTCCTGAGGTGCTACAGCTCTGAGTATTTCCATGAACACTTGTGGTTTTAAGTTGAGATAGAAGGGAAAATAAAGGAAGAGGTGAACAGCTTCAAGGGGTAACAAAAGTAAGAGGACTGACAGTACCACAGCTGGGAAATTTATTACAAAAATAAAGAAAGAATCAAAACAAAGTTATAAAGAATAAATCCTTACAAAACAGTAGTAAGCACTTTCAGGGATCTACCCCTTCATCAGACCATCAGGTTTTGTAAGGATTTATTCTTTATAACTTTGTTTTGATTCTTTCTTTATTTCTGTAATAAATTTCCCAGCTGTGGTACTGTCAGTGCTCTTACTTTTGTTGCTTTTCACATTTCACTGACAGTTTTGTGCTTAGAGAGAGGATATTTACCTTTATAGCTTCAAGGGGTGGCTGAGGAAAAGGGAAGTCAGAATGAGGAGGTCAAAGCTAGAATCAGAAATGCTGCAGTCACCTGGCACAGTATGTCGGGGAAGAGTGTGACGGAAGGATGCTAAAGAAACTGAAGAGTAAGGTGTACAAAATATTGGTGCTACTAGTATTTCTGTATGGTACAGAAAATGGGCAGTGAAGACAGAGCAGTTGAGGAAGTTAGAGGTGAGGAAGATGAAGTTCCTCAGATGTACACTGTGGGACAGATGAAGAAATGATGACATTAGAGCAGAAGCCAACATAGCTTCAATTACAGAGAAGGTCAAAGAAAACACATTACTGTGGTTTAGACATGCAGAGCAGCAGAAGATAATTTAGTAAAGATGATTTGGAAGAAACGGGAAGAAGGCAAAAGGAAATGAGGACATTCGGCCAAGAGATGAATGGATTGCCTAAGAGAAGATCTGCGACTTGATTTTCAAAGAAGGTAGGAGAGTGGCACTGAGTCAGGAGGTGTGGTGACAGTTGTCATCAATACTCCACCATCTGTAGAAAATGTGAAAAAGGGGTTGATTGTAATGATGATGATGACAGCTTTCAACATAAGCTATTGGGGTTTTGTATATTGCACACAAATTATTTAGATTGTAGAAAGCCCTTTCTCTGAAAAATGTTAAAGTAGTAAACTTGAAAGTATTTTAGTTATTTATCCTAAAAGATGTCATATAGTATGTTTACTCTTAATGATGTTCAACTGTTGATGACACCGTTTTGAACATGGGTTTGAACACTGATGTACAAGTCAAACCTTATGGATTTAAAAACTAATAACAGATTGGTTCTGATCAACCTATGTTTAAAATATAGATTGCAAGTAAATGGTATTGTTTGAGACCATGACAACAGCCACAACTGTAAAACAGAATTATTATGTGGAATTCAGTTAAAATGCTTCAGTATGGTGTTCTCATCTTCCCCCTTCATTAGAAACCTGGCTAAAATCACTCTTTATGGAGGTTTAAAATAAGAACCACTTATTAGCCTCTCAGATAGATTTTTGATAATTTTCAGAGATGATTAATGCCTAAAAGAAGAGTTAAAGTATCTACAAAATGTACAAGAAATATGGGTGAGTCAGCATATGGTGGGATTTTCATGCAAAAACAGCACGATACCCCACCTTGCTCTTCACCATGTTGAACTGATGGAGCTGTGGCTGGCATTATCAGACAAATCAAATGGACTTGATGTTGGTGGAATTACAAAAAATGTGCTCGCTTCTTACTGACTATATGAGAAAATCAATCCTCAGATTAAATGAAATAGAAGGGGCTCTGCCTCCATATTCTGATCAGCTCATACCTCTCAACTGTCCCTGACATCCCTGATTTTGACTCAAATTTTACGTCTGTCCCTCTTAATCCCTCCTAAACCTGGTCACTCTTAGAGGAAAGGTGAGGAATTACACTTAATAAATAATGACACTAATTAAAAATTGTTTTATTTCAGAAAATGTATATTAATTCACATTCTCTTATTTTGCTAATGTCTCAAGTTAATAGTACTAATATTTTAAAAGTGTCCCTGATTCTTTTGAAATTTGTCCCTGATTGGTTGAGAGCTGTGGGTCAGCTACAGACAGTGGCTGCAGACCTAACAGGTGTAAGACATAGAGTAAGTATAGCTGTAACAGGCATAGAATTATCAGTGGCAAAACTAGTTGATATTGAAGACAGAGGGAGATTGAAGAATAGTAGATATTCAGGAATTCCTGAGAGAGTGGAAGGCACAAACTGTCTCTCTTACATGCAGAGCAGGCTGCACTGATTGGCTGAGGATGATGGCAGCATGTATAAAATAGGAAGAGTCTACAGGGTGTTTCTCCCTAAGAACTTCGGTGTCAGAATGTCTTGTCCAGCCCCTTTTTTTTTTTTTTTTTTGCTGCTTTGGGCCCCAGGTAAAGTAGTCAAAGTGAAAGAAAGTCGAGTGTTCTGTGACCATGATTACTCAGCTAAGACTAGAATGAAGCATGGTTGTCTTTTGCATGACTATTAGGTTGTACAAACAGAACATGTGGTAATTCTGATTATTATAACTAGCCCAGCTTATAATGTAGTTGCCAGGAGAAGCAGTAGCATTTTACCCCCCAGAGGATACAGGAGTTATGTTAAGGCAGACAGGTGGCAATATGAATCCTCTCTCAAGAATATTACAGCAAGTGTATGACAGGAAACAGAGCTAGGTGATCAGAGAGGTTTCTCAAAAAAACTCAGAAATGTTCCCTTTTCCCAAAATAAAACACTTGGAGAGACAAAAGACTGTAATTACACTCTCATACAGTGCTCCCCACTCTCTCTTTCACTCTGTCCTTGCCCCTCTTCTGATTAAATTATGCATAATCATAAAATTAATGGGATTTTTTCTTATGGACAAATTTGTTTTCTGTACAGGGAAATACTTTCTGAGTAAACTTAATGAAAGTTTTACTAACTAAAGAGGATACTGGATGGAAACCCATGGACATTTCAATCAAATGAGGATATATAAAGTCAAATATACAAAACAGAGTAGTTTGAGGTCTGCAAATAAATCCATTTGTTTTTTAAGTCTTTAAGAATAGCACCAGAAGTATGTAACTTTAGTTACAGATGGTCATTCAGTTAACTATCACCATAATTCACTCAAGACATTGTTCCTGTCATTCACTACCATCACCATTTGATCTAATTGGACTGCCTGTCTTAAGTTCATGGCAATGTTTACTTGGTTATAGACAGTGAGAGAGGTGACAAAGGTTTTTCCTTTTTAAGAAGTTAAACAGCAGTGGAAATAAAACTGGCACAGGTTCATCTTTTAGGAAACATCTGCATCACTCATCAAATAAAAGGTATTGATTTATAGCAAAAACAGAAAAATACAGATGGCTCTAAAGAATTATAGGCTTTTACTGTGATGACAGGTCATCTGCATTTTCTTATTTTTGATTAATAGCGATTGTACACTGGACAGTTTTTGAGGGCATTTTTCGTTACAAATTATGTATAGCGAAGTCTAAACTGATCTACTTAACTTTAAAACAACTTCACAGTACTACATAGGTTCATAGGTAAGTACTAGGCTATCTGCCTGTGGGCATATGTAAGTCTAGCCAGAATGGGTTGGCTTTCGCCACCCCATTAGATTAGTTCCCTGTGCCTCTGTCCAGCAGAGCCATTAGTTCCCTGTGCCTCTCCAGCAGAGCCACTGCAGTGATCCCCGGGTTAAATTTTCTGTTTCCCATCCACTCATCAAGGTTTCTCTTGAAGAGTGTTAGTGAGGGACTCTGCCTAATGTAGATTGGAATCCTGTTCCACAGCATGGGGAGTTGCTGGGACAGGAATCTATCCCTCCAGCAAATCCTATTTATCGTTATGGTGAGGTTTAGATCCCTAGAGCGTGTGGCTCTTGGGGATTTGTTTTTTTTTAGGTGGAGCATGTCCATCAATCCTGGATTGGACATGGCCTTGTATGTCAGGCTGAGATCACCTCTGAGTAGGCGGTATGCAACTGAGTACAGCTGGAGTTTCTTCAGTCAGGCTGCATAGGGCATCTGTTTGAGGCCAGTAATCCTCTTGGTGAGGTGCTTCTGTGGTCTTTCCAGCTGTTGCAGGTGTCTTGTAAGGTACATCCCAAATGGGGCGTTGTACTCTATGATGGGTCTGATGAGTGATGAGTAGAGGGGCACAATAACCTCTTTTGTTCTAAATGCGAACCCTTTTGTGATTAGGTGGGCCACATAGAAGGATTTTCTAACCACCTTGGCAATATCTGAATAAATATCATGAGAGACAGATAATCTCTCAACTAAGCTTTGCGGTACAAGTGAAGCTCGACTCGAACAAGTAAGATATAAATTTTAGTCACACTCCAAGCTCATAAAAAACGGTCAAGCGCTTTCATCTGCATATTACAGACTTCTTCAGAACCATTATACTAACAAATTTAAAAACTTTTTGGCGCCATTTCATTCAAGCGCTATACCTCTAAACAAAATTTAAAGTGCTACTGCAGTATTATAAAAAGAAATATCATCCTAACACATTTATATATATACCTAAAATAAATACACTTATAATCAACATACATATACTATATAATATTAAAATATAAAGCTTAAAACATCAATTTATCTAACAATGTCATTGCACTATAATAACTCTAAAAAAGGTTTTATAGAAATAAAATAATTTATGCCAGGAAATTGTGTTGCATTAGTTAACATTTGCCACTGACTTTCTTTTCTACCTAAATAGGCTTTATAATTACCACCACATTGTGATATATTTATATAATCTATGATACCAAATATAAAATTATGTATATCACCTTTGTCCATTATATGTCTGGACAATGCATTTTTGGTATCTTTCACCTTGATCTTATACCTATGTTCATATATACGTTTTCTAAACTGTCTTTCTGTTTTCCCTATATAGAAAGCAGTGCATACTGTACATTTAGCGAGATAGACTATATTCCTACTATTGCAGTTTCCCTTTTTAAACTTTATACAAGTACTGTTGACATCATTTAATCTGCATCCAGTTGCTTCATTTATAACAGAACACTGTTTACACGTTCCACATTTCTTAGTGTGTGTATTTTTACACATTTTTTGTGAGTTCAATCCATTCAATAAATGTTTTATATTTCTACCCATTTTATATACAATACAAGGTTTTTCTCCTACTACATATTTAGCTTATTCATCTCCTACTAATTTATTCCAATATTTTTCTAAGATTTCTCTGATATAATTAACATAAGGTATATAAGTCAATACACATACTCTATGAAATTCATCATTACCTTTATTCTTCCTAATAATTTTTTCTATACAAATACCTAAAATGGGGGTATACTTATTACCCCACTCTGTAACAACATATGTCGATATATCATTTAATAATGTTAAGGGGTAGCCCCTATTAAGGAACATATTTCTTATATTATTAATTTCTCTAACCATTGTGTCGTAATCAGACGTCATCCTTGCTACCCTTATACATTGTCCCTTAAAAATATTTCTTAAGATATGTTTAGGATGGTTACTTGTGTAATCAAGATAACCATTAGAGAACGTTTCCTTTCTATATAATTCAGATTGAAAACCTGTATCAACATGTTTAATGTACATATCCAAATATGCTATACCTTCTGTATTGATATTATATGTAAATTTCAGAAAAGTACTTGTGTTTAGATAATCTACGAACTTTTCTATAAGTTCTATAGGTCCATCCCAAAGCAGAAACATATCGTCCAGAAATCTTGTATAATATACAACGTATTTGTAATACATACTAGTAAAGAGATACTTAATTTCCCATTGAAGCATAACTAAATTGGCGAAAATTGGTGCACACGAGGCACCCATAGCAACTCCCCTTGTCTGTTTATAAAACTCGCCTTCAAAATATATATAGTTATGCTCCAGCACTAAACCCATCATATCTGTGATTAGATTAATATGATCCCAACTTAAATTTGAGTATTTTCTTAAACTATCACAAAAATAATCCAACCCTTCATTTCTAGGTATGGAAGAAAAAAGATCTATAACATCAATGGTTATAAATATTAAGCTCCTTTTCCATCTATTATGTGTTAATTGGGAGAGGAACATCCAGGAATCTTTAACTAAGTGTGATGTATTGTCATAAATGTGCTTAACCCACCTATCTATAACTACCCCTATATTGAATGTCTTTGATCTACTTCCTGAAATAATAGGTTTAAATGGGGGGTTAGCAATATCTTTGTGTATTTTCCGGATGCCAACTATTGTAGCTAATACAGGAAATTCTACTTTTAAAAATTTATGTGTATCCTGAGTAATTCTATTGTCCATTAGATACTCGTCCAGTGCTAAGTCTATTTTATGATATCCTATATTAATTTAATTTTGTGAAATAATATCATAATTGCCAGTATCAATTAATATACTTTGTACCTTATTAATATAATCTATTTTGTTATAAAGTACTATTCCCGCTCCCTTGTCTGGCTTCATAACTCTTATTTCATTATTATTTATTAATTCAACCAGACATTTCCTTTCATTTGCATTTAAATTATCTATAAATTCATTCTTTTTAATCAATTTATTATATTCGTAAATATCTTGACATACACATTCTTCATAATTTGCAACATTCTCATGTGGGGCAGGAATAAAAGTACTTTTCTTTTTTAATTGATTTGGTAACATAATTTTATTTTTATTTTCTTTCTGAAACATAAATGCTAAATTTAATCTACGACAGATTGCAGATATGCAGATGAAAGCGCTTGACCGTTTTTATGAGCTTGGAGTGTGATTAAAATTTATATCTTACTTGTTCGAGTCGAGCTTCACTTGTACCGCAAAGCTTAGTTGAGTTGTTGGTAGCACCTTGGCAATATGATTATCAAAGGAGAGATTACTATCTACTTGGGTCACCAGATCCCTTATTCCAGTTTCTGTATTTAGGGGACTACCACATATGTGGTAATTTGCGGGTACTTTGTTTTTTCAAAGGGAATAACTATGCACTTTTTGGCATTTAGCTTGAGGCCATGATTTTGACACCAGGTATCCGTCTCAGTGAGACCCTTCTAGAGGATGTCTGTATCAGCCGGAGAGTCAGTTATGGCCCTCAGTTTGCAGTCATCTTGCGAACTTGGTTAGCCATAGTCCTCCTGTGCTTACCTGTACCTCTGAGAAGTATATACCGAACAGGAGAGTCCCAGGACTGAGCCCTGGGGGATGCCACTTGTAACTGGTTTAGATTCGGACCTAGAGCCTGCAACTATCACCATGTGGGTTCTATCCGTGAGCCAACTGGCAACCCATCTCGTGACATAGGGGTTTATGTTTAGGCTGGTGAGCTTGTCTATAATAATAGAGTGGGGAATGGTGTTGAAAGCCTTTGCAAGGTCTAGGTAGGCTGTGTGGACCTCCTTTCCCTCACCTAAAGCCTAGGTAACTGTCTCAAAGAAGTCCACCAGGTTTAGGAGGCATGATCTGCCTTTAAAGCCAAACTGGATAGGGTCCAATGTTTGGAGTTTCCCAATATCTCTATTAATGAGTTCCATGATGATGCGCTCCATAGCCTTGCAGACCAGGCTAGTCAGGCTTATAGGGCAATAGTTCCCGGGGGTCTGTTGTGGCTCCGCTTTTGTGGAGCGGGATAACTGTTGCTGTGCTCCACTCTATGGGTATGTAGCCTGTAGAGAGGCTGAGTTTGAACAGGGTGTTTAGGTGAGGGGTTAGTTCATTTTGGAGTTCGTGTAAGACACAGCCTAGGACTCCGTCCGGTCCCATTGAAGCTGTGTTTTTGGCTTTGGATAGGGCTGTTTTAGCCTGTGTGTCAGTGATTGCTGGGGTTCTACATTCTTCTGCTATGGTTATGGGCCCTTTAGAGGGTGAGAAGGGGGTGAAGTTTGCACTAAACCTGTCTGCCAGAATGTTGGCAATGTCAGTCGTTTCAGTGTATTTTGTGCCATTCTGCACTAAGTCAGAGCAGATCTGAGAGTTTCCACTTAGGTTCTTGACATAGCTAAAGAACACTTTGTGGTTATCTTTGGAGTCCTTGGCAATTTTTCTTTCAAAGCTAGCCTTGAATGATTTTATGAGGGATCATAGTTTCTTGCTGATACTGATCAGGGATGTCTTTCCTTCTTGGGATTTTACTCTTTTCTGTACTAGTTTCCTCCTCCTATTGTATAGCCGGTTTATGGCAGGGGTCCACCAGACTGGTTTCCTTTTCTTAGAGGAGTGAGTCTTGGTTTTGCTTGGGATAGCACAATCCATGCATTCTTGCAAGTGCTCATAGAGTGCCTTTGTAAGAGATTCAGCAGCTTGGGCAGTGTTGTCCTTTAGCATGGGGCCTGTGAACCTTTCCCCCTCGGTCTTAAGTAATGTGAAGTTTGCTTTTGAAAAGTTTTTCATGGTGGTTTCCTTGATTGGGGGGTGGGGGTGGAATGTGGATATCCAGAGTGATTAGTCTATGGTCTGATCTAACCAGCGAGGGGTTGACCTCCGGTGTAGAACACCAGTCACCCATGTTGGTGATGGCCAGGTCCAATATGCAGGAGCGGCCTTAGGTCAACTGGTGCCCTAGGCAAAAGGGCTCCATGGTGCCCTGCACCACACTACCTGGTGCCCCCATCCTGGTCTACGTACACCAAATAAATACTGTAAAAGCGCCCCTACCAGAGCGGCGCCCTAGGCGGCCACCTAGTTGGCCTATGCCTAAGGCCGGCTATGCCAATATGTTGTCACCTCTGGTGGGGGTGTTGACCAGTTGATCCAAGGTGTTCGAGTTTATAAATTCTAGGAAGCGTTGGGCAAGGGAGTTAGTACTTGAATAGTTCTCACAGTTAATGTTTGGGTAATTGGAATCACGCTATATTAGGGCATTTGGTAGGACCTTCATATTTTCTAGTGTCTCCAGAAACATGGAATGGGGGTCCTGGGTCATGGTGGGTGATCTGTAGCAAGGTACAATTTGAATTTCAGTTTTGCCCGTTGTTAGTTGCACATGGATGATCTCTGAGGCATTGTGCTGCACCACTAACCTGGAGGTGTGGGTATCCTTGATGAATATAGATACACCCCCGCCTTTTGTGTTTCGGTCCGGGTTCTGTGGCTGAAAAGTATGGTATGAGTTATAGCCCGGTAGTGCTGGGGGTGCTCTCTGGAGCCTTAAACCAGGTTTCTGTTACTGCACAGATATCGATGTTCTCCATACAGAGGAGTGCCTCGAGTGCATGCCATGCAGATACATTCTTTGATCTTGGGCTAGTAACAACAAAAGATAGACTCTACACAGTAGTGCAGTGCTGCTGAGAGGTCATTTCAGAAGGGAAAGCTTTTATAATTTCTAATCCTTTCCAGGCAGAAGTATATATTCAGTGGCCAGTAAACAGAGAGAATAAGAATGTTATTTTCTGTAAAAATAAGTGCATTCTCAGAATTATTAGAGCTGTTTTGTTAGAAATTGCAAAAGAAGTTATGTCAGGCATACTTTATTGTTACAGCGGAATTTCTTATTTGCATTCAGACTGGATTAAGGATTAGTGCATGTTATTTTCATATTACTTATACTTAAATCAATAGTTTTAAACCAGAAAGGAGATTGCACATTCCTCTTAATGGCTCATTTTTTATAGAGGGACTTTGGAAAATGAAAAATGATAAATAGTAGAAAGCAGCTGATTACAGCTGACTGGGGTGAGCTCAGACTGGGATGGAATGGAGTGAAGGACACTCCTTCTTTGCACAATCTGTCTGGTTGTGGTTTGCTATAATTGGTTCCTGTCTTATTTGTAGCTTTCTGCCTCCTCCATAGAGCAATTATTGGTAGATACCCTCTGCATATAGTATGCGTTTTTGGTTGTGGGAGCCCACATGAGATATTTTAATGGCACCCCTTGTGATGGCTGTTTTTTGGAACTTATAATTCCTTTTAAAACCCAAAGGCACATTTACAACATTTGAACTACATTCATGAATATTTTCAAACACTATTTTTGTTTTCTCACTGTTATTTTGCTTCAGTCTTGAATTTCTTATCCAGCAAGCTGATATACACAGAGAATTCAAGAAGTGCTTTTTTATCAACATATCAAGTGCAGTTCTAGGTTTGGAAGGAATTTATGGTATATTTCTAAATAGCTAGTGAATTATTTATATTCAAGATATATATACCATCATTTCATGGAGTGTTATTAGATTCAAAACACCTTCAATTGTAGGGTATGACCCTGGGGGGGGGGGGGGTATTAGCCTTATTATAAGAATTCACAGCATATATGATGTTCCCACTTCAGCATCTCCCAGCCATCTGCCCAGCAGCTCAGTCCTCAAAGTATATTATGGTACAGACTTGTTCTTAAACAGATGGTGTACTGGTGCAGTGGCAGTGTTGTCATCTCACAGCAAGAAGTTCTCTGGTTTGATTCTCGGCTGGGATGCCCTCTCTGCAGAGTCTGCATGTCCTCCCTTTGTTCATGTGGGTTTCCACTGGGTGCTCTGTTTTTTCCCATGTTATAAAGACATGTGTCTGGAGTGTTTCTCCCCAGGCCTCCACTGAAAATTGGCTTTGTTCCAAGATGGACTTTCCCGGTTAACAAATGCTAAATAAATAAAATAAAAAATAAACATGCAATTAAAAGGGCAATGTTTTTATATATATGTGAGTGTGTTTATATAGCTCTATATATATATATATATATATATATACACACACACACACACACACACACACACATATATACAATATATATTTATAGATATAGATATACACACATACACACATATATACAGTATATATATATATATATATATATATATATATATATATTGTGTCTTTGTAAACTTGGAGAAAGCATATGACAGGGTGCCTAGAGAAGAGTTGTGGTATTGTATGAGGAAGTCGGGAGTGGCAGAGAAGTATGTAAGAGTGGTACAGGATATGTACGAGGGTAGTGTGACAGTGGTGAGGACTGCAGTGGGAGTGACAGATCAGTTTAAGGTGGAGGTGGGATTACATCAAGGATCAGCTCTGAGTCCTTTCTTATTTGCAGTGGTGATGGACAGGTTGACAGATGAGATCAGACAGGAGGCCCCGTGGACTATGATGTTTGCAGATGACATTGTGATCTGTAGTGAGAGTAGGAATCAGGTTGAGGAGACTCTGGAGAGGTGGAGATATGCTCTAGAGAGCAGAGGAATGAAGGTCATCAGGGCTAAGACAGAATATATGTGTGTAAATGAGAGGGAGGGTAGAGGAATGGTGAGGATGCAGGGAGTAGAGTTGGTAAAGGTGGACGAGTTTAAGTACTTGGGATCAACAGTTCAGAGTAATGGTGAATGTGGAAGACAGGTGAAGAGAGTATAGGCAGGGTGGAGTGGGTGGAGAAGAGTGTCAGGAGTGATTTGTGACAGACGGGTACCAGTAAGAGTGAAAGGGAAGGGTCTACAAGAGGGTAGTGAGACCAGCTATGTTATATGGGTTGGAGACAGTGGCATTGACAAAAAGGCAGGAGTCAGAGCTGGATGTGGCAGAGTTAAAGATGTTAAGGTTTGCACTTGGTGTGACTAGGATGGATAGGATTAGGAATCAGTATATTAGAGGGTCAGCTCATGTTGGACAGTTTGGAGACAAAGCAAGAGAGACGAGATTGCGTTGGTTTGGACATGTGCTGAGGGGGGATGATGGGTATATTGGGAAAAAGATGCTAAGGATGGAGCTGCCAGGTAAGAGGAAAAGAGTAAGGCCTAAGATAAGGTTTATGGACATGGTGAGAGAGGACATGCAGGCGGTTGGTGTAACAGAGCAAGATGCAGAGGATAGGAAGAAATGGAAAGAGATGATCCGCTCTGAAAAGCCGAAAGATGATGATATATATATATATATATATATATATATATATATATATATATATATATATATATATGGGTCTATTGTCAAATTCTGTATTACCATTAGGTCAAACAACACAAGATCAAGATGATAAGGTTGTAAACTGAATTTTCTGAAAGTTTACAAGCTCTAGTGTCCAAATATCTAAAAGTAACTTAGTACTCAATTGGCAAAAGTTGCAATAGTGCGCTATCATTTTAACAATTTGTTGTTAGCATGTAAAACAGCATGATGACATTCCATTGCAAGTTGCTGGAATAGATGTGTATGCTGATATTACAACTTGTAAAAAACGAAAACATATGCTGATTATTAAAGGGTATATTTATTATCTGCAACATACCATAGAACGGAAACAGTGTTAGTATTGTAAATGCTAACATCTAGATAAGTGTAAAGGGAGAGTTGGTACTACATCTCGAGCAAGTGTTAAATAGTTAAAAAAAGTCTTAATGTAACCAATCGCTAGAATGTTAAAGATGAACATTTAAGCTGTATAGTACTACTTTTAAAATTTGTATTTATGTAAACTACATTAATTTGATAAGTTGGTTTGTTTCTTGAAATGTGGCATTAATTTGTAAACTAAAGAAGTGTTGCTTTGAAACATAATAGTGTTCAGTTTTTCAGGTGTTTTGAATTGCTGGAAGACAGGAAGGTAACGTTCATTGTATGTTGTTTGGTATTTTGACACTTGAGCTTGTAAACTCTCAGGAAATACAGCTTTTTTTTGGAGGGGGCGTGGCCAAGGATGAACACAGGATAGCACCAGATTTCTTCAGCTCCACCAATTTCATTACACTGACAGGAATTAATTACTTAAAAAATTAATTTTTGAAGTAATTTTCTTTCTAAATATGTTTGTTTTATATAGTTCTTGAACTATATCTAAAAAAGAAAGGAAATTTTAACAATATTCCTGTCAGAAATCACATTGGAAATTTTCCTGTCAGTTTATCAGTCTGAAATGAGTTCCAGTAAGACAAATTCTCAAGACTCCAGCATCAAGAAAGAACTTCAGTCTCTGATAACTATAATCCAGCAACTTACTGCTAAGATGGATAAAATGGATACTAAAATTGATACCTTCATAGAAAAACTACAAAACAAATAGACTTGTTACATATAGACCTGCAACAACAGAAGATCCAGATGGCAGGCATAGAAGAAGCTGTGAATGACATGGAAAATAGAATCCAAGAAGAGGAAATCAACATTGAGTTTCTGCTGAAACAAAATACACATTTACAAACAAAGCTGGATGACTTGGAAAATAGATCTAGGCGCAATAACATTAGGATTTTTGGACTGCCAGAAAATATTGAAGGTAACAATATTACTTCTTTTTTAACAACATGGCTCCCTAAAACTTTAGACTTACCAGAAGCATTCTCTTTTGGTATCGAAAGAGCACATAGATCTATAGCTAATACTAAACAAAAACTATCCTAGATCAGTTATAGTTAGATTTATATCATCTTTTGATAAAGAGATGGTTCTTAAATCTGCTTGGGCTAAAGCTCCTGTTAAGTTTAATGAGACAACTGTGCGTTTTGACAATGACTATTCTCCCTTGGTAATAGCTAAAAGAAAAGTTTTTCTGCCACTAATAAAGGAGCTTAAAAATGCACAGTTTAAAACATACCTTCTGTTTCCTGCCAAGCTAAAAATCTTCTTTCCTGATGGTCCTAAAATTTTTGATGACTTAGACTCTGCTTTACTGTTTATCAAAAAAATAAGATTTTGGATAAAATAGAGGAAATGGAATGGGCTAGTCCTTCATTAAAGAGACTGGCAACTGAAACTTCGTGGAAGACTTCTGAGAAGAAGAAGAGACTAAAGAACAAATGATTTGTTCTATGTTTTTTTTCTTTTTTTCTCTCATCATTTTACTTCATTATTAATATTTTAAATATAGTTCCTGCATTTCCAGAAAGCCACAAATGTTCTGAAAAAGATTTAATCAAAGTTATTCTCTGTGTGCAAAGAAATGTTTTGTTTCATAACCAGTCAAAATATCTGAGGAACTAATAACAAGCCATTATTCAATTTGTTTCTCTTTCTGAAAAAGAGAAGTAAGGTCAGTAATTTGATACATTTTTTTTTCTTTTTTTCTCCTTTTCTTCTTTTCTTTGTTTAAACAATGACATTCTATTTAGATTATGTAGTGGGTAAAGGGTGGGGGAGGGCAGGGAGAGAAGAGTAATGAAAATATGATAAATAGAATAATAACATATTTATTCCTTGTAAAAAGTTTATATGTTATTCAAATGCTATTCCTAATTATACTTTCTTGATTATACTGCTTATGCTTGTTTGTAAATTATATGTCATGCTTTAACTAATAATAATTAGAACTAAATAATAGTAAATAATATGTTTTATTTTTAACTCTATTAATATAAACAGTAAGTAATATTCATTGTATATACTTCTTATAGCATTCTCTTACATTTTTTTATTTCTGCCTTACACTCTTTTATTTTCTACTCTCTTTTTCTTTTCTTTATTCTTTCTCTTTATTTTTTTTCTCATATTAATATATAGAAATGCTTTTGATCATATAGACACAGTAAATAATAAGATTTGCATAAAATTGAGTTGGGACAATAATATTGAGTTTTATTACCTATTAATAACTTTGGGCTTAATTTCACTTACATAGAGGCTGTAATAACCTGTAAAATACATTGCAAAGGTTTTGTCATGTTTAGATGCATTTACACTGCTAAATGAATGTTTGTCACTAGTTTTTAACAAGTTTCCCACCAAAATGTTAAGGGAGACAATCTGGGATGTGGGCTACTTCATGAACAGTGCCCTCATGCTGTTTCAAAAGCTTCAACTCTCAGAATTCTCACAGAGAAGCTGAAAGCAGTCAATCTGACCTTTGACCCAGATATCACACTGACACATCACAGATTCAGGAAGAACACTCTACCAGGAAGTAGAACTGATGCAAATGCGACTATGTGAAGGAAAATGAACTCTTTGACATTTAAATGTGAGTTATTTTATATAATTACTTAAATATCTATGTTATAATTCATAAAATGTCAGTTATAATGATTTTAAATGATGCAGTTTCTTGTAGTAAGTAAATGTCTTATTTTAGAAGGCATAGAAAATGAAACCTTTATTCAAGTGTTTTTGAAAATCTACTTGACTGCAGCATACTAATCTGTGTTCAAAACTTATGTTCCAAACATATACATTACTATAACTCATTTAATTCATCTGATTGACAAGCATAAATAACTTTATAACTCTATTCTGGAAGAAATTGTCTTGTGATATATTTTAAAGCAGTAGTATAGACATACAAAATACAGATTTTTTTTTTTTTACAATAATGCAAGTGTTTCTGAGAATTTGCATAACTATGCAGTATGATTTATAACAACTTCTATAAATATAATATTTTATTCTATTGACAATAATGAGTATGAGTAAAATGCTCATATACAAGCAATTCAAGGTTTTTTTTTCTGGAAGCTGTTGACTGCATTTACATGACAGAAAATAGATGCATCTTAATATATGTAATGTCTGAACCATATTAGCCAAAGTTTTTGATTTAAATGAATGTTAGAACTTATTTTTTACATACTTTGAATAAATTAATATGTAAATATGCCTTCCTTTTTTTTTCTCTCTTTCTTTCACTCTCTCTCCCTCTCTCACATCTTTTATTTCTCTCTCTCCTCTTGGTTCCTAATATCAAGTTTATTTGAATGCTATTTGAATACAAGTGTATTATATTACATAGATGTATATAGTAGTATGAATAGTTTTAAAAAAGTTTATTTTAGTTTATATGATGCTGTTTTATCAAATGTGTAGTCTTGTCTTGCTAGATAATTGAATTGAAAGCTGTTAATTTAAGTTAAATATAACCAGTATTAAATTGATAAGGTGGTAGCTGAGGTACTGCTGCTTAGGGTAGGGGGTTAACTTGAGTGGTAAATACTACTCTAAGTTGGAGTTTTAACTCAGGCTGGATGCAAGGTTTAATCCTTACATTATTTTCACTTGTTCATTGTTATATGTATATAGTTTTGACATCCACAATATATTTTGTACACTCATTGTCACTACAAACAAAATTGAATCCTATACAAAATCCCATAAGAGATTCAATAAATACAGCTATATTTAAAGGTACACCTAAAGGAGGAGATGTAACATTACTTATGTTGTTATTTGTTATTTTGATCATAAGATTCTTAAGTTTTAAAATGCCAAATGACATCTTTAAAAGGAATTTCTTTAAACATTAATGGATTGAATAATCCGTGTAAAAGGGCAAGCCTAATAAGATACATTAATTTACATAAGGCCAACTTAGTCTTCCTGCAAGAAACCCATCTCGTGAAAAAGATATTGATAAACTAGCCACAAACAAATATACAGTATTGGTTAGTTCAGAGCACACTCAGAAAAAAGAGGAGTGGCTATTTTATGGAATAAAAGTATGCCCATTCCTAAAACCATTAAGTCTTATCAGGATGACAAAGGAATGTTTTGTATGGTTACAATACAAATTAATGGGAAGACTTACACTTTAATTGATGTATATTGGATACCTGGAATTGGTATTAATACAGTGAAACATCATCTTGATAAGATCATATCATTCTCTATAGGAGATATTATTTTAGCTGGTGACTTTAATTGTATACTACATGAAAGTGATACTACCACTATAGGAAAAGAAGAATTACATCTAATGCAAAACATTTAAATGATTTTGCTAATTCTTATCATTTGAATGATATTAATAATCAGATAGATTCAAAATCATTACCATACACCTTTTTTCTAACAGATACAAAACTTATTCAAAAATAGATAGGGTCTTTATTTCTAACCAGATGGTAACAGATTTAATTAATTCCAAAATCATTTCATGTCCTATATCTGATCATAATTCAATTTTTTTGAATTCATGATAAAAATACTCATAATGTTCAGATCAAAAAGATACCAGCATACTTAACTCAACTAAAAGACTATAAAGAATATATACTTTCAGAAGTACAACATTTTCTAGACATAAATAATACTCCTGAAGTCTCCATTGTCTATGTTTGGGATGCCTTAAAATCATATCTATATGGACAAAGTATAAGATGGTATAATAATAAAAGGAAATCTTGGGATAAGGAATTGTTAGATATTCAAAGTAAATTAGACTCTTATAAACATAATAATAAAGAAAATATTATGGATAAGAAAGTCATTGAAGAAATAAACAAACTAAATGAGAAATACAAAGAAATTTTAACTCATAAAGTTAAAATAACTCTAGAGAAATACAAGTTTTGTCTTACTCAATAAGCCCCAAATACTTACATAGACTTAAAAATAAAACAAAAGGTTGAATAAACAAAACCATATCAAAGAAATCTTTTCTCTAAGGAAAAGAAGAATGTTTCTAGTCTACCAGAAATACTAGATGAATTTAGAAATCACTTTCACAATATTAACAATAATAACATTAACATGGAACCTAAAGATAAAATAAAGGAGTTTATAACCACAAACATGAATAAAAAGCTTAATAAACAACAGATTAAACTATTGGACAAAAGTATTTCATATACAGAGGTTATTACACAAATAAATAAGCTTAAATCAAACAAAGCACCGGGTAATGATGGTATTATACCAGAGATATATAAAATCCTTTCTAAAAGTACATATTCATTAATACATAAGGTTTTTATTTTGGCCCAAACTGAGTTAATAACCCCCATCTTGGCAATATACATTTATTTCGCCAATTTTAAAACCTAATAAAGATCCAACTAGATGTACTTCATATCGGCCCATCTCATTACTTAATGTTGATTATAAAATGTTTGAGTATTTTTGCTGATAGATTGAAAACAATCATTCCCGGCATTATAGATATAGATCAGACAGGCTTCATTGTAAATAGAAATACTTTTGATAATATAAGAAGAACTTTAACATTAATTGATTTTGCAAATAGGAAAAAGAAAGATTTAACACTTATTAGTCTTGATATAAGTTCAGCATTTGATTCAGTAAGTTGGGACTATCTTTTTACCTTACTGAAGTGCAAAAACTTCTCATATGCATTTGTAAATCTAATTGAGCATTTATACAAAGGAACGTTGGCTTATATTAAGGTAGGAACATATGTTTCACAAAAAATACCCATTCTTAAAGGTACAAAACAAGGATGTCCACTTTCTCCACTATTATTCACTTTAGTAATGGAGCCTTGGGCTAATTTGATCAGAAACAGTACTGACATAGAGGGTTTTGAAATAGATGAAAATACAACATCCAAAATTCAACTTTTTGCAGATGATGTTCTAATTACATCAGCAGGATCTAATTCTTCTATGCAGTCTCTATTTGATAAAATGATGAATTTTAAAAGTATTTCTGGTTTAATATTCAATGAAGAAAAAACTAAAATACTACCTATATATACACGAAAAAATATTCTCATTAGTGATTTTACTAAATATGTACCCAATTCAGGTCAGATAACTTATTTAGGTATAATACTATCTAAAGATATTAAATCTATTATATATAATAATAATTATAATACCTGTTTTCTTAATATACAAAATCTTTTTAATACCTGGAATAATATGTTTTTTACTATGGAGGAAAGACTTACAATTATTAAAATGATAATATTCCCCAAGATTTTATACTTAATACAATCAATAATACTTCCACCTACAAAAATAATTATCAAGAAACTGAATACACTAATGTTAAATTTCCTATGGGCACCTAATAGACCTAGGATTGCATTAAAGAAACATACTAATAGCTGGTCTCAAGGGGGTATTTCTTTTCCAGACTTTAATTTATATACTATCTCTTCTATTGTAAAAGTTATTACTTTATTAATAGATCAGTCATATGTTGCAAAATGGAAAGATTATTGGGAGCTAATTAGTATGCACTTCATGAAAATCTCCTTAACACATAAAAATATGATTGCAAATAACTCCATGTTATGGTTACTAAAGGAATTTTGTACTTCACCTATTACACCTAAACATATGGTTTGTTACCCATTAAATATTATTATTAGCTATCGTAACTTTATATTCATGCACCCTAAGTATAGGGAATGGAATTTTATTATATTCCTATAATGTATACTCAGGGTATGCTTTTGTCATCTACTTCTGAAGGAACTCATTTAGCTATAGATAATGATCTAAAGTACTGGTATCAGTTGATATCTGATAATAAAGTTAAAATCTAGATTTCTTAAAACAAGAATTTGATCTAAGAGAAACTTGCTGGTTAGAGGTTCAGACCTTTAGACAACATCTCATTGATAGAATAGATCTAATGTCTATAACAGTTAAAGAATCTATTCCAACACTGATTGATTACTTGATATTAAATTTACAACATAAAGTTTCTGATAAAGGTAAACTTTCATACATACATAAAATTATCAGACAAGAAACTTTTTACAGTGTAGATACATACTGGAATTATTTCACTTCTAATAATGGGGACCCACCAAATCAACAAGATAAACAATATATATTGGAATCTGCCTATAGAACTACGTCTTCCATTGTCTGGAGACTTTATACATGGAAATTTTTACATAGATATTTTTATACACCTTTGATGATGAATAAAATAAATAATAAAGATAATCTATGTAAGAGATGTAATGTAGAAATTAATGCTGACTGGGCTCATATGTTTTATGACTGTATAAAATTGAAAGAATACTGGAAGTCAGTTAATGAATTTTGCAGGTTCTTTTTACAGATAATTTCATTATTTCTAAATCTCTTATATTATTCAACACACCTGTACCTCAAAGTGTTAAAAGGTTAAGCTTCCCTTGTTATGGTCTGTTCTAGCAGTGGCTAGGAAAATAATAACCAGAAATTGGATTTCAGATACACCTCCTTCGTTCAATGAATTTAAAAATGTTATGAATATAGTGTGCCATATGGAAATAAACACAATTAGGTCAAGAACAACTAGAAAAACATCTTATTATATTGTATGGGATAATTTACAAAATTTGTTAAAAAAATCCTAATTTCAATAGCATGGTATTTTAGTTTAATTAATTGATCTGATTGTAGTGGATGTCTTTGTAAATACTTTAGTTGTTTTGCTGAATGTTATAATCATATCTGTTTTTAATTACTTGTATAAAATTGTTATGATATTTCTCTTGCATGTTAAAACAATAAACCTGTTTTAAAAAAAAAGGAAATACAGCTTTCAACCTTATCATCTCGATTGTGTGTCATTCGACCTAATGGTAATATGGGATTGGAAAGTAGACCCATATATATATATATATATATATATATATATATATATATATATATATATATATATATATATATATATATATATATATATATAAACCCTCTCCATTTTCCTTTTGCCTCTTTTCTTCTTCTCCTTCTCACTCTTATATCTTGTACTACTCCACTACCACCTGTCCATAGAGATCCCACTAATCCCCATACTAACTGTCACTCATCTCTGCAGTACTCTGTTACAATCTCCTCCTCTATCTTTTCTATGAACATCCCTCTGCCTAAAATCAAACTTCCTCCCCTTCACTCTCTAGCATCTAAAATCAAGAATAAGTACTTGACTTACAACCCACTTAATTTCAAACTTTACCAACTTTATGTAGCCCTGCTTCTATCAGGAGACATACATCCAAATCCTGGGCCCATCCATTACCCCACCATGCATAACTCTACCTCTCCCAACTTAATAAACTCATCCTCTCCAAACAAACATATTTCCTTTTACTCTATGAATGCCTGTAGTATTCTAAACAAAGTTAGTGAAATCCATGCCTGGATAGCCTTCCACACCCCTGATGTCATCACCCTAACAGAGACTTGGCTAAAACCCCAAACCTCTGATAAAGACATTCTCCCCTCTGGTTATAATATACTCTGCATAGATTGCCAA
>NC_056740.1:180761552-180784052 GCF_019279795.1 Protopterus annectens | reverse complement strand
CACTGAAACTCATTTCGTTGAAGCCTCATTTCACTGAAAGTGAATTGCCTGAGCACAATTCACTGAAAGCTCACTTCGCTGGAAACTCATTTCACTGAAACTCATTTCGTCTTTACAGGTAAATGCCCTATTCTCTACTGTAGTCAGATCCTGGAGTTAGTATCTATAGTTGGGGGGGTGGGAGTCACATCCCCCCCACATAGGGGGAGTGTGGGGGTGCAGCCCCCAACTATTTTAAATGTTGTAAACCATAGACATGGATACTTACAAGCTGAATGAATAACTTTCCAAAAGATAATATATACCCAAACTACGTGGGGGCTATGCACACCACACCCCCCAACTATATATACTAACTCCAGAATCGCACTACAGTGGGGAACAGGGCATATATCTGTTTAAATTAAATGAGTTTTCAGTGAAATGAGCGTTCAGTGAATTGTGCTCTGAGAATTTATTTTCAGTGAAATGAGGCTTCAACGAAATGAGTTTCAGTGAAATGTGTTTTCTATCAAACAAAGTAGACTCATATATATATATATATATATATATATATATATATATATATATATATATATATATATGTGTGTGTGTGTGTGTGTGTGTGTATGTATATATATATATATATATATATATATATATAGATATATATATATATATATATATATATATATATATATATATATATATATATATATATAGATATGTGTGTGTGTCTGTGTGTGTGTGTGTGTGGTTCTCCTCTAAATGATAAACATTCTTAATGTCGGAATGAAAAACTAGCATTAAGAAGTTTGAACACACATAATACTGGGCACCCTAAATAATATCTTTACAAAAGATTGAGAGAGGAGTATTTCCTCTCCCAATCACCACATTAACCCCCCCGCCATCATAACACTAGCTTCAAACTCATCTGAATATTGGCAGTACTACAGGAAGGTTTTTATTTAGGTAAGGTGTAGGTTTAGAGTGGAGGGATGGGTCAGCATTAGGGTTACAATTTCATATCCCAGCACCAGCTTTGTAAAGGGTGTTAACCCTAACTCTAACATTGCCCCTTTCCCCAATGCTAACCCTAGATCTTACCTTAATAAAAGACCTTCCCATAACACTGCCACTACACAAGACATACTCAGACACAGAAACATGCAATAACAGCACAATTTCCATCCCCTAACTTAACCTTTATCCTCAACCTAAAATAGACATACTTAAACATACAAAACGTATCCCCTCACCTATGCCTGACCCTAACCCTGACTTTCACATACATGCACATATGCTCTTACCCCTTACAACCACACTCACTTTTCTTGATGAAATATTCCCTCCAAATTTTCATTGTTCGGCTATTTGTACCTTTGATATTAAACACCATCCCTCACACTCATCGACCAAACAAACATTTGACAAAATGACATGTTCAGGAAAACTGAAGCGCTGAGGCAGACTACAGTGGGGAATAAGAAATTTACCTATTCCCCACTGTAGTGCGATCTTGGAGTTGGTATATTTAAGCAGAGGGGGTGTGGGGGGTGAAGCCCCCCACTTAATGTAATGTTAGTAGGTGTTTTCTGTTTATTTTTTTATGTTTTTATCAGTTCATTGAACCAAGTTTCGAAAGTGCACTTTCAAATAAGTGCACTTTCGCGTAACTGAGCGGTCTACTGCTCTTTTTCAAATAAGTTCTATTCGATTAAAAGCAGTATACCCATATATATATATATATATATATATATATATATATATATATATATATATATATATATATATATATATATATATATATATATATGTATATGTATATATAGTACTTACGTATTATCTCAACCAGATTTCTAACATTGCGTAATTCCTAATGTTTTCATGAAAGGACTGCATGTTTAAGTAAAACTGGGTATATAAACTCCTAATTACCTTTTTATCACTTTGCTTGTGCAACAGGACCAGGAGGAAGAAACAGAAACAGGAGTTTGGCAACCGACCCCGGAAGGAACATTTGTCATCCATCGCCTTGTTATAAAAGACAGACAGCATAGAACCTTCTGCTGTACCAAACTGACCACAAAAGCAGGGCAACTGCGATCCTTTATATGTTTGAAAGAGGATTTGGAAAGTTGCGCTCCTTCTTACCCTTTCTGTTATACTTAAAATTCCCATTGTACTTTCCGAACACTTCCTGAAATGGCCATTGAGCAGAAATATAACTTTTCCATGTTTCTCATAGGCGGACCCCACTCCACACCTTTGCTAGCACTTTCTCAAGTGAAAAGCGCATACCTGCAGACAAATGAGTGCCTGAAACAGTTCAAACTGCTGATCATAGTCTTTACTAATTGCCAAAAAGTTAACATTACTTTCAGAAATGCCATACATTTAAATATGACACGATACAAATACAAGTGTAAACCCTGAATCTCACTGCCGACTTGTAAAAAGACAGAATACGTCCCTAACACATCCCTGTGTATGAAGAGGCCAACAGCTGGTACCAGGTTGGTACGTCATGTAATATTTTAATGTATGGCATTTCTGAAAGTAATATTAACTTTTTGCCTATTAGTAAGGACTATGATCAGCGGTTTAAAGTGCTTCAGGCAGTTGTTTGTGTGCAGGTATGCGATTTTCGCCCTCGTGAAAATCTGGTTACGATAATACGTAAGTACTATATATATATATATATATATATATATATATATATGTAAATATAAAGAGAGAGAGAGAGAATCTATATTGAAATGTCAAATATCACTAAATCCACTACATCAAAATCACACAACAATGGGGAATAACAAAAACTCCTTACCATTACCCCACTGTTAATAATCTCGCACTAATAGCCATTAACTCACCTGGAACCAAAATCTCACTCACCCACACACAAGTACACACATTTTGTCACACCGATGCACTCAAACACATGCACACATTTATACATGCGCACACATACACACAAGCACACACACATGCACGCTCACACACACGTTCAAACACACATAAAGATAATCCATGTTCACTTTATTTTACATACATTAACCAAATAAATGTGATGTAATGCAGAATAAAGTGGAAATCGACCATCTGCATTGATTCCTGCTAGGTCTGTGGAACTAATTAACACTCCTTATAGCCAGTCAACAGTAAGAAAAAAGTTGGGGACTGGACTACCTTCTACAGTGGTACTTTCTAGATGATGGTTCTTTTTCACAAGTATAACTTGCCTTATATATTGAACCCTTCTCAACTAGATTCAGAAAGGATGTATCATTTTACAGCCAACATGGTAAATTACATTTATGCAGCTGATCTATTCATTTACTTGACTAGTTCTAAATTGGACCTCTCACTTTTTTTTTTCAAGAACTGAATCAATCTGGGAAACTTTCAAGCTGTAAAATAAATACACAAAAAATGAAAGCAGTTAAAATTTTCTGTGAACCTTCTCTGATTAATAGAATAATATATATTTTATTATCAGATTAATTATTTAGGGATAAGGCTGACTGGCATATTTTCTGCATTGGCTGTATTAGTTTATACAGATATATTAACTAAATATAAGGAATTATTTCAAAATAGAAGGGATTTTTCTTATTTTTTTTGTAAAGAATAAAAGATTGTCATGGTTTGTTTTGCCCTTGATTCTGTACCCTTCAAAAGTTTTCCTGTTTCACAAGAAGTAGATATTTTTTTCAGGATTGAAGAAGTAAACACATTAATCTTTTTGTGAACAGAGATAAACCAGGAGTTAGCTAGAAAATATTAACTCCACCTGCCTTATTGGGGGAACTAGGCTTCCCAGAATTTGAAATCTATAGTAAAGCTGCCAAATTTAGAATATTATATGGGAGTTTAGTTAGGAACTTCTCTGCTACCTAGAAATGTGTTATTTTAGGGCACACGTGGTCTACAAAATCTTTACAATATATTAAGGAATAAACAAATTAATAAGTTTAGAGCAGAAACATAGGAGATAAAAACTTCCATCTGGCTTTATGATATGTTGCCCATAGAGATTTCCAAACACTGGAGTATCTGTTAACTGGATTCAAGGAAGTTTAGTAGATGTCTGAGGTTAGTAGCTTCTGCTATGAGACAAACGCAAATGTACCAAGCATCAGACTCCCCAAACTGCATTTGCCAAAAACAAACTGTCAAACATTGTGTTTTTTGAAGAGGGGGAAAGCCCTCTACCCCCAATATATATATATATATATATATATATATATATATATATATATATATACATATATATATATATATATATATACCAACTCCACTGTCACACCAACTTAAAGAAAAGTAAATTCCCAAAAAGGCATCACTTGCCAACAGTGATTTCCTATAGAGGAACTCTTGTCATTGGCCAGATGAATTCAGAAAAATGAAGCTCGAACGTTCAGTCTTCATCCACAAGTAGGGTAACTGTGTTGACATAAACTGGTAGCAGCTTTTAGGAGAAGTTAAACCAATGAATTGGCACAGATTTTCCTCTGTACTGAGACAAACAGAAACGTTTCAGTATTTTTTCAAACACTTGTAGGATGGGTTACATAAAATAAGCTACAGTCAACAAAGAAGACTAGGATATATTAATTTATTGGGTAAACAGAGACAAAGGAGGTTTAGGGGGAGATTTGTATTGAATGAGGTGGATAAAAAGTGCCTCATATATAGTTTAACTCATTCTGTGATACACAAAACAAATAAATATATATTGTTTTGGGAATAAGCATTCCAGAACCAAACAAATCAAAAGACAAAGATTTATTGTAGCCCCCAAATATGCCAAAGGATCAAAACTGTATTTCCTTAGATGGTAATGCCTATTTAAGTCTTGCAGATTGTTTCATGTATTTCCTACAGTCAGCTTAGAATGATAGAGATACAGTCAGAAAAACTTAAGAGATTGCCTTTATTTATTTATTCTGGCGTTACCCAGGTCTAATAGTTTTCAAAAAAGAATTGAAACGTATCTGTAACAGGATTTGGCTAGATAAGACTTTCCTTACATCTTTCTTCTTAGTTGGGTTAGATATTAATGCTTTATTTAGTAGTTTGGAATGACCTTTACTGGACCTGATAATACTAGCAGTAAACAATATAGGAATATAGGGACATCAAATGTATGCAAAGAGTTTCACCCATGAGAGAGTATTTCTTGAATTTCATGAAAGAACTATTTCATCTAGCTTCAGTAGACAAAAAGCTACAGTAATAGACTTTTCCTAAGCAGGCTGTTTGAAACAGTAAGTTGGAAAACTAAGACTTTTATCATTTATGAGAATTTTATTAACAAAGCATTCACTGTTACATCAAAAATGCAATGTGTACCAGATACTATCCTGTTGTCACTGGCAGTCATACGGAAATGTATCAGAGACTCTAATAACATCAGATAAGAGTGCTTATAAACATCTCTGTCTAGGTTCAGATTGCCAAACTCCCAGTCACCTCTGCAATGTAAGCTAATTGGTGCATCCCCTGGTGACCTCATCGCAGTTATATAACTGTTGTAGCTCCTTTAGTTTACAGGAGCTGCAGGGTTACTGGACATAGTAGTGTTCCTTGGCTACTTCCCATTGTGCCCATTTATTTTTAACAATTACCCCAGTCGCTCTTAACCTTTGTTTTGTAGCTCCTTTAGTTTACAGGAGCTGCAGAGTTACTGGACATAGTAGTGTTCCTTGGCTACTTCCCATTGTGACCATTTATTTTTAACACATTTCCCCAGTCGCTCTTAACCTTTGTTTCTTTCTAATTCCTTGATTTTGTCCATTATCTCAATAACTTCCTTTAGACTGTGCTGGGAAGGAGGTGTTTCAGTTCGCCATCCTCTTGTTAACACCTTTTTGCCAACCAATAAAATCAGCTCAATTGGTCTTTTTTTGTATGGCCAGGGGCTTTAATTTAGGTAGCCCAATTGAGCAAAAACTTCTCCCCTATAGCCAACTGCTACCCAATAGGTCTACATTTGAACAAAATAACCAAATATGATCCCAGTCACCCCTGTCATCGTTCACACTTATCCATCTCTGCAAGCTTACAAGTGGGGACATTTTATGGAGTCTATCTGTGGTGTAGAAACACATTCACAAGCACTTCCACTCACAGATCCAAAATCTGATTGATTTGCTGGCTTCATTTGGGGCTAAACAAATATCCATTCCACCAAAGTGAATCTGCTTTCTAGAGTTATCTCCTATTGTAGCTGACAAATCTTTGGGAGTCCGTGTGTATGTCTTATTATGCTCTGGTGAATCCTGCCAATTAATCCCTTAATCTGAGCATTGCTAGATCTGACTTCTAACACCATCTTAAGCAGGTCAGGAATAGTATCCCCTTTCCTCTGCAGTGCCTTATGCCGGCTCCTCTGGCAAGTAACTATAGCTTGATAAATCAGGTTATCTCTGTCCTCAAGCTGGAAAACCTGGTTGACCTTCTCCCAGAGTATAATCCCTTCTCCATCCATCAGGCATTGCCAATAATCCCTTCTCCATCCATCAGGCATTGCCAATAGATAGGATGTTCCCTCTTCACTGTCCATCTGCTTATTAATGGCCCATTTAGTAATCTCTTGATGGGTGCCTATTGGTAATAACTAAAAGACCCACATATCCACCTATATACTAACATGGTTTCCCTTAAGAGAGTCTTCCCCCTGTCTCTCTTGCCAACTGTTCCCATATATTCAACCTTTTCAATGTTGGATTAGGGGGCACTTGTGAAATTGCCATAAGTTTCCACTTTACCTGGTGTTCACTATCAAGCATCAGGTGTGTCAATCATGCCTTAGTCACTTTGTAACAGCTTCCAGGATCTGGGTGCACCAACCCCCCTAAATCCTCAAATAGACAGATTTTTATCACAAATGACTCCACCCCCCCCCCCCATATGAATCTGAAACACTTTCCATGTTTTCTTAGAAGCGTCTACAACTTAGTTAGCCAAACTAACCCCTAAATATTTCAAAGAAAAGCAACTCCATAGGTACGGATACTGCTGAAACAAATTCAAAGATGGGGACAAAGTTTGTTAAGCTAGCATGTGTCTCATTTTCATTGATTTTATAACCTAAGATCATTTCAAACATCTTCATTATGCTTATCAGTAAACAGAGGCCTCCCTGCATATTAGTCAAGTATAAAATAAAATTGTGCTTTATGCAAACAATGTTATCTTGCCTTACTCACCACTGCTAGCCCAGAATTGCACTCTGCCTAATTACTTGCACTTGCACTAGATATTCAACATTAGACAAAGAGAAGAGTAGATAATGGACAGCCCTGCTTGGTACCTCTCTAACTCAGAGGTCTCTTTGAGGTTACCTCCCACCTTTAAATGGCCTGGAAGCCATATACTGTTTCCTACAAAGGCCTTCTAGAACCCAAACTTACGCAAGACCCTTCACAGGTACTACTGGTGGACCCTATTGAATGTATTCCCTGCACTGTGGTCCATTATCAGGAGGTAAGAAGCTATTTCCTCAACCTCTTTTTTTCTCATATGATTACTCATTATATCTTTAAAAGCGTGCTAGCTGAGATAAACCAACATTGGTCTAGATAAATCAATCAGGGGACATGCAGGCCAGAGAAACTGCAAGGATATTCATAAAGACCTTGTAGTAATGGCTTAGGGCCTATCTGAGGTCACTCTTGTAGGGTCCCTCCCTTCTTTGGGTAAGATATGGTCTACAGCTTGTTTCCAGAGTGTAAAACCTGCCTATCTCTAAGTACTTTGTTAAAAGGTGTGGCCCATGTTTTTAAAAGTACCTCACCCCATCCCTCATTTTCCAAAACTCATTTGGGAGTCCATCTGCCACAAGTTGACCTGCCACCAGCCTGCATTGTCATGCTTGCTTTGATCTTAGGCAAACTAATGGGGGAGCCAGGTTATCAGCTTTATCCATAGTCAGCCTTGGGGAGTCTGTCTGAATTTTACCATTTTTTAAATATCCCAGTATGGCCAATTGATACAAAAGGAGATTTGGTTTTATGAATAAGTATCTGACATCATATTAAACTTGTTTTCTGAGTTATTCTTGCTTTATGTTTGGAGTTGAAGTGAAATAAAAACTTTAATGAATTGTGAGAGTATACAAATATAAATATGTCATTGTTGTAACTTTCTTATCAATAAAGATGATCCAAATAAAAAAGTAGTAATATGTTTTTATGCATTTAATTATTTTAAATATAAGCAACCATATATATATATATATATATATATATATATATATATATATATATATATATATATATATATATATATATATATATATATATGGGTCCATATGACTTGGTCGACGGTTCATATGATCGACTGTTTATTTGGTCGACAGTTCATTTGATCGACAAGCATTTGCCCCCTTCCCCAATGTTGTGTGACCCTGGAGTTGATATATATAGTTAGGGGGGGTGTGGGGGCCGAAGCCCCCTACCTAAAATGCTTGTCGATCAAATGAACAGTCGACCAAATGAACATGAACAGTCGATCATATGAACTGTTGACCAAGTCATATGGACCCATACATATATATATATATATATATATATATATATATATATATATATGTGTGTGTGTGTTTACTTTGATTCACTGAAAACTGATTTCACTGAATTTCAAAACACTCACATCAAATCGTTGAGAGCTCAAATCACTGAAAACTTATTTCACTGAATCACATTTCACTGAATGTAAGTACTGTTGGGCAAATAAAACATATATGCCCTTTACCCCACTGTAGTGTGATCCTGCAGTTAGCATATATAGTTAGGGGGTGGGGGGTGTAAGCCCCCTACCTAATTTTTTTATATTGTTAGCTTTCAGTGAAATAAGCTTCATAAATATAAAAACTAAGTAGGTGGGGGTCTATGCCCCCACAACCACCACACCCCAACTATATATACTAATTCCAGGATCACACTACATTGGGGAAACGGGCATATACGTTTTATTTTCCCAACAGTACTTACATTCAGTGAAATGTGATTCAGTAAAATGAGTTTTCAGTGATTTGAGCTTTCAGCGATTTTTTGAGGGTGAACTGGAATTCAGTGAAATGAGTTTTCAGTGAATCAAAGTAGACCCATATATATATATATATATATATATATATATATATATATATATATATATATATATATAAAATATAGCTATATATATATATACATATATATATATATATATATATAGAGCTAAATATATATATATATATATATATATATATATATATATATATATATATAGGTTTACTATCAAAGTAAAGAATGAAGGTTCAGCAAACATGGAATGCCAAACGGCAGTTGGATGATTCCCGTGTTTCCGAATGTTAATTGAGTGAGAGTCCTTTTCAGCAAATGCCACTGTGCACTCTCTGATATGTGCTCAATGTTATGAATAGAGATCACAGTACAGTTTGGATTGGGAAATTTATCTTTTTCCTCACTGTAGTGCGATCTCAGAGTTGGAATATGTAGTTTACACAGAGTGTGGGAGGTGCAGCCCCCCCCCTGCAAAAACGTGACTTTCATAATAGAAATTAGACTTATCTATGCAGCAATAAGTACATCACATTCGATATTCAGTGAAAATGGTGAATCTGCTGAATCTTTTTCATCAAATTTGACATTTTCACCTAATTTATATGCAGGAATTCGACTTTGTCTTTTAGTGTTAAAGCTGTTTTTTTTTTTGAATGTCAACATTTTGATAGTATAAATATATATATATATATATATATATGTGTGTGTGTGTGTGTGTGTGTGTGTGTGTGTGTGTGTGTGTGTGTGTGTGTGTGTGTGTGTGTGTGTGTGTAGGTGTACTTACAGTGATAAAACACCCAAATTTCAATGTCAATAACACTGAACACAAAAGTTCAGCAACACAAACTTCAAAAAATCATTGTGTGTACAATGCACAAGGAAAATCCTCACCATGAGCCAACAAAAATTTCAAAAAAGGCAAAAACATGCGTTTTTGTAGAGGGTCATTTCCCCCTACACTACCCACACGGGAGGATGTGTCATCCACCCCCCCTGCTAATTATCTGTATTAACTCCAAAATTGTGCAAGCCCCAGGAATGGGGCATATTCTCTAACCCCAGAGAGTGTCAACGTCACACACCAGTTGATCATTGGCTTTTTAGACCAAAGTGTGTCAACCAAACAGATGCTGACATTCAGGAGTTTTGACCAAAGTAACCACTCCCATAGATAGATAGATAGATATAGGTATAGATATAGGTATGTCTGCTTAATTATCAATGTTACATAGACTTGCGACTGACGAAATTTAAATAAAATCCGTTGACTTTACGACTTACTAAATTAGACTTGTAGGAAAAGAGATGGATGCATGCAAAAGAGGTAGGGGATAGATCATGGATATTTAAGCACTATATAGACTGATCTAAAATTATTTATGAGTTTAGCATTGATTATTTTATTATTTACTATATTTGCTCCTTTTTTTATTTTTAAACTTAACTCCAGACCTCAGCAAGCAGTAATGTTGGTGCAATAATACCAAAAAGAATGCCAACAACAGTGTCCAAAGCAGACTTTTTGGAACAAGAAGAAGAGTTCTCCCAGGAATTGTTATTCTGCTGTGAACTGGCAAATCAAGAGGTGACAATGGAATCAACACTTGTACGAAAGCCTTTTCAAGTCTGAGATAGAGTTCAAGTGTATTTAGGTTATTTATACAAAACATTAACAAAATATTAAAAAGCAGTCAGATAAAAAATAGTAAAAGACTTCAAAACAACAGTTTATCAATCCGTGCCATCAGAGGCCAATTCAAATTGTTAAGTTTTTAATGCCTGCCTGGAACCAGCCAGATTCAGAGATGAATATATGAAAAATATGATGGTCTTCTATTCCTTCCAGATGAACCAACTCTGGGCCTAAGTCCCTGCTGTTTTACTGCAGGAAATGTAATTTGAAAATGTTGGTAACATTGGATCCACTGAATAATTCAAAAACAGATATTCTGAGAAGCTCTAGCAAAAATAGTCATATTTTGCATCCTATATTACAAATGTTTGAGAAAGCTTATGAAGCTGACATCAGGAAAGCTATGGGAATTGTAATTTAAGTAGCGGTATAATAATTTAAAAATGATGAATATTAAGCATTACAAAGTATGAGAGACACAGAAAGACATATTATGACAGTCTAAAATGAAGCTGCTTAAGTTATTATGGGCACATTAGATTACGCAGACAAAATATTTACCATTTTGAATAGGGTCCACTGTGTAATCCCAAAATACTGAAATCCCGAATTTCAGTATTTTGAAATTACATAGCCAAAAATACTAAATGCTGAAATCCACAGAAGTGAGAAATTCAAAATCCCAGTTGAATTAGTGCTTCTGGTGGTGTGATGTGTGAATGGATGAGTGGAAGTTTAGGCAAGTATGTTTGTGTAAGTGTGTTGGTTAGAGGCTTTAGTGTGTTTAAGTGTGTGTTGTGACTATGATGTGTGTGTGTGAGGGACTTTAAAATGTGTGGGTGTGAGTTTCCTTTGTGTGTTTGTTTGTGCAATCTCGGAGTTAGAATATTTATGTAGGGGTGGTGTGGGGTGCAGCCCCCCACATGGGGGGGTGATGGGGGCTTGCCTCCCTGCTTATCTGTAGTGTAGCATTATATATTTGATTGTGGGGGGAAGTTGTGTGTATGTGTAGTGTATGTTTGGGATTTTAAATTTCGCGGTTATGGGGTTTCGGGATTTTGTATTTTCGGCTATGTAATTTTGAAATACTGAAATTCGGGACTTCAGTATTTTGGGATTACATAGTGGACCCTTTGAATGATACAGTTGGTTTCAAGAAGGTGAATTTGAGGATAATTACTAACAAGAAAGTCATTGTTGTATGCTATTTATAATAGCATTTTGCTTGTTCCTGTATTTCATTTTGACAATTTATTATTTGTAATGGAGTAAATTTCTATTGAGTGAGGCTTTTTATATTTTCATTTGGTATTATTCATAACTTGATGTCAGGCATTAACAATAATTCTTTGCTGATGCACCATTTTCATAATAGGTATATTATCAACTCTTTAATACCTCACTCACAACATATCTTTTTACAAACTATGATTGCGGCTGCTACTGCTATGACATTTGCTAGTATTGTTTATGACAGTCATACAGATCAGAGGGATAATATGGAAGTGGACATTATTAACTTTTTATCAAAATACCCTAACCTTTTGCTATTTTCCATCACATGCTGATACTGTTGACCCTTCCTTTGAGTTGAATGAACTGCAAAATGATTTTGAAAAGATCTGGATAAGAACATGTCTAAATTTAAGATTCTTTTTGGACAACCTCAGTTTAGACAGATGTATTAAATAGACAGAGTTCCCTGAAGGAGTGATGGTGTTTAAATTTCCCAGGAGACTGACAAATGTTTTTTGATAAACTGTGTGATTTTTTTCGATCACACAGGTCTTTGATTACTAAAACTTTTAGTTCTACAAAAGAAACAGTTGATAATACAACACAGATGTTAAGATGTCAAAAAAAATTAAAAGTTTTACTAATTTTTCATGTGTTAAAGCTAGCTATAATTCAATCTTTAAAGATACTATTTTATTATGAATTGAAATTATAAGAAAAGAAGCTTAAACATTTGATTCAAGATGAAAACTAATATAAATCTGGCATGGCTTATCAGCAGCTTCTTAAGGAAGACTTTGTTAAATGTTTCTATTGATCCCATTTTGGACGAGTTTTTAGAAACCTCTCATGCTAGTGTCCCGAAAAAGAGATCACTCCCGTTGGCTGTGAGAGCAGAGGGTCTTTAGAGTGGTCTTTGAATGTACTTGAATTTATGCACTGGCTGATACTAATTCTGAATGAAAAATTACAGTCTGGCAGTCAAATTTGACCCATGAGGGTATGATGCTAGCTGGTGAGCAGGCAGCAGAAACATTTAAAAGAGCAACATCCAGTATATTATTCGCTCTGCTAGTAACTTGGACAGTTTGATCCATAATGCAGATATTATGAAAATCTAGGGAACACTTGGCATGTTTATCGTTGGTTGAAGACTCTCAGTTGATGCACAGGTAGTTACAATCCCCCACAAATTGTGTATTGGAATTAATAAACTTATAATCCACTCTATCCCAATACCTAATTCAGCCTTCATCTGAAATAAAAGTGGTTTTATATTTACTAATGATGTGGTAACTGACCTTATTAAATCTGACCAAGATGTCAAGCAGTTTGAAATAAGAATTAAAAAATATTAGGCATGATTTTTAATAAGGAGAACAAATAAAAATAAATGCTTAGCCACCATTTCCAGGAAGTCTAAATGAGTGATAGGCTCAGAACCCCAATAGTGATGGAGTGTCACCTGCACAATGGAACCAAGGTTCTGTAACTACACATATATGAATGTGTTCAAGTGTCAGGAAATACTCCGTATCATGATATTTATTGTTCAGACTCCTCACTCCGAGCAAACCCATTGTAAAATAAACTGGATTAAACTTTGCTAGTTTGGCATGCCTAATAGAAGAACTTTGCCTAAGAAAGATAGTACTGAACAGAAATGTCTTATATGGATGTCTTAAGGAGAAAAAGTGAAGATCATCCCTGGCAAAGAAGACAGGTTAATCAATCATTGCTTCCTATGCAGTCACATATTGAATCCCCATGGAATGACACTAGTTAATATTCCAGTTGCTAAAATAAATTAGTTTTAATTAAAATTTTAGCATAATTCTTAGAAAAGGCAAGATACCGCTCAAGACAAGTGTCTTATCCCTCTCAGATAACACTCATAAAGGCCATTTATTCCAATATGAGCAAGAATTACAGCATACTCGTATGTCAGGTTAAAGGGACCTAAGGGCTGTCCTCATCATTAAACCTGTGTCTGGAAACATAGCTGACCATGATCCTATCCTTGTGCTTATTACCAATACATTGCCATGTGCAGTTCTGGCTTCAGGCGTCTTTATTGGTGCAAGCTTAAAGCCAGGCTAAATTGATTTAGATGTAGAAAGACCAGTAATTAGACATAATTCCAATCAGCAACAAGAAAGGACAGCAGACAACCAATAAGTAAGAATGTACAGGAAAAGCCAGCAACTGATGAAGGCAGCCAGAGGTGGTGGAATGACTCCTCTTCTCATAACGTGTTATGATTTATTTATTATTTTGTATCCAGGTAGGCAGACTGGTCCACAGACCCTTTTCAGCCACAACGTAATAATAAAATGTAATATGACTGTGATTATTAATGACAATAAGAAAATAAATATCTATCTTGTGTTGCATTCCTTACCACAGAAACTCATACTGTTTTCCATCCTTTGCCATTTTAACATTGGTTAATAACAGGATCATAAAAGTTACAATCAACAGCATCTCTGGGCCATTTTCTCCTTGCCAATACCCACCTATAGTTTTTATCTCTCATTTCATCTCATGTACCATACCAGACACCTGCAGCAGCTGGACAGACCTCAGAGATTTCTCACTAAGAAAATACAGGGACTCCAAACCATGACCTACATGGACAGGCTGAAACTCCTGTCACTTTACTCTGCATGTTATAAGGCTGCTGACAGGTGACTTGTGCCTGGCCTATAGAGCAATCTCCAGCCCTGCCCTAATGGAAGTGTTGCACATCCGCAAGTCAAATGGCATAACAGTCACTCACTCTAGAGATCTCAACCTATCTTGTGACATTAACAGAACATGCTGGAGAGACAGATATGTCTCCCAGTGAATGATGGTTCTCTGGAATAGACTCCCTAGTCATGTAAAACAGAGCTCCTCACTGACCCTATGCAAATGTAACCTAGATAATTGGATGGGAGATCACAAATTCACCCCTGGGCTGCCACCCATGTCCCTCATTGACAGGGGTAGCCGGTGTTGATCACAGACCCTCTCTGTTCATAAAACCATTCTGCAAACTACCCAAAAAAAACAAATGGAGATACTTCAGATTAACATGGCTAGACTTGTAAAGGCTCTAGGACCACTAGCCTAGTAACCTCTTATGAACCTATTTCAAGGAAGGACAGGTTCTTCATACTAGGGATGAATTTGTTGTCTAGCTCCTTTTTAAATGTAGACAGTGTGTCACACTGCTTAACTTTAAGAGGGAGTTTGTTCCAGAAAAAGGGTAAGCTCTGTATGACAAGTGTATCCCTTCTCTTAGTTTTATTTATTTGCAGGAGTGGATTTGGACCTCTGGTCCTGGTTTAGCTGGACTGTTGTTTATTTCAGACATAAACATTCTTGGACTGCTGGGTACCTTATAGCCCTATTTGCAAGACACAGGACTCCCTTAAGAAGTATATAAGAAAATGAGTAAAGCCTCTAGTCTGTCTTTGTAATTCAGCTCTTTAGGCCACTGATCATTTCAGTTACGCACGCTGGTTCCTTCCAATGCAAAATAAGCTACATCCCAAAGGGGCATTGTACTCAGTGATGTATCTGATGAAAGTGGGCTACAAGCAGGGAAGGACTTCTTTTGATCTGGAAGAAATACCATCTGCTATGAGGTGTGGAAGGTAAAAGGATTTCCTAACCACTGTTGCAACTTGATGGTCAGATGTCAGACAGTTAGCCACCCATGTGTCCATGTCTCTCATAACCTTTTCATTTTGAAGCTGTATGTTATCAATGCTGTAGGCTGGAATTAGGGGTGCTTACCAAAAACTACACTGATGTACTTTTTGACAATGATTTTGAGCCCATTTTTTGTACAACAGCTATTGATAACTGTAAGCTCATCCTGTGCATGTATGTCACAGGAGAACTTGATGACAACTCCCACCTTACAGGCATCCATGAACTTTGTTAACCAAACATCCCCATTTGATAAGTGAAGATCTGAGAAATAGATGTCAAACAGCAGAGGTCCTGGGCCCCTGGCACAGATCTCTGCAGCATTCCACTGATCACCCTCATGCTCTCAGAACATGCACTTCTTATCAGCTGGACCTTGGCTAAGAAAGGAACAATGGAGGCAGCAAAAGCTTTTGACAATATGGGAAAGCCTTGAATGAGAGTTGCTAGCCATCTCTGACAAAGCAAGAACAATTTTCAGGCATCAAATCCCATGACGATATTTGCTGTATCCCCCTAAAATGACAGCAAGTGTTTTGCTAGCCATTAAAGCCAATTATATGTTCTTTGCAACACTGCAACATGTTATCACTTTTGGTGTTCGGATTCAAAACTAGAGTCTTTCCTGCATTTGTGACATGCATGGAAAACTGTCATGTATCTCTCTTGATAACCCTCAGGATTTTGTATGCCAAGAGCCAGATAATTGTCAAATGGGGTCCTAGGCAGGGTCATGGACCACCACCCCCCCCTCCAGTTTTTCCCAATTACTATAAACACTTTTCAAACCTGTCACTGTGCATAATATTTTCTTCTTTAATTTTACAATGATTACAGAGATCTGGATTTAATTTGAAACTTATAACACAACTCTAATGGCCATTTGCTAAACAAAACAGTCTCACACTTGACAATAGGCTTAGGCATGAGCAACAGTAAACTTCTCTTCCCTTGAAACTCACATTCATTGAAAATGCATTGACATTCTCATTAATTAATTGAATTAGTTTTCAATTCGTGAGTCCCCTGAGCACATTTGTAGGACCATGCATACATGCGTGTGTCTGATTCACCTTCCTGATTGTTTTAAATTATATTTCTTGTTTAAAACATTTGTTTGAGTGTGTTTTAAATGTGTACTTTTGAACTTTTTTCTAGTAAGCAGGGAAACAAAATGAATGAACCAGCAATGACAAAAGTACATATTTCAGAATATTTCAACCATTAAAGGCCACTCAGACTTCTGTCATTTTAATCCACCAATACCCATACTCAGCAATTATGACTACTTTCTCAGCTGTGTACACATTATACGTCTGATTGTGATGGTCATGGTAAAGTTTTTTAATTTGATTTACACAAATACACAATAGTCCTTCAAAAATAAACAATTTTATTTTTAATTTTAACAGCTCAGAAGGATCATTCATTTTTATACATAGACATCCTAAGATCAACAATTATAGCTACATTTGATTGCATCTTTCTCAGATATATGTACTAAAAAGTAATAACAATAATAGTGACCAAAGTCACATATTTCAGATTTGTTTCACACAAACACACAGTATCTAAAATATTTCAACAAAATTCCTACACTAGTCCTGCAAATTCAGATTAAAGACAATTTAAAAATGATAACACAATAAGAGCATAAGGTATTTTCATCGGCAAAGAAACCCCCCACGGCCTCACCTGCAGTTTTAGCTACTTTGTTGAAGAACTAAATTACATGCACTTTATTGGTAGCTTTGTATGAAACATGTAAAACTGTATAAAGATCATTAGCATCATATGATAAGATCCAGCTATGTGTACCATTTTAATAGAAGGGTATGTATGACTCATAAGAAATATTAACCACCTGATTGCATATGCTAAGTCAATATGCACAATCTCTGCAGAAGTAAGAGTTATCTGAATAATTCCACATTAAAGTACAAAAGCATTACTAATGCAGAGATTGCTGCTGGCAAACAACTTTGCATTTCAGTATTTCATCTTCAAATGCAGTACCTGCTGATCTTGTAGAACAAATTGCCTATATTACATTAAAAAACTGGTATGCTGGTTATTTGTATTATATAAATACAAATATAATGTTCTGTGTAGGACATATGACTGCTAACTGCTTTAATACTGCTGGGCTCCATTTTTAGTAAATTATCAATACAGAGTATGGTAAGAACATTCTCTGCTGCCTGTGTTTTCAATATTATATGATAATTGTTAACTGTTCTGATATTTTGTGCTTCTTGATGCACCCACATGCAGGGCACTGTTCCTCCTGCAACCCCAAAACTAATATTGCTAACTCCAGGGCTACCAAATCTTGGGGCAAACTGTAAATTTTTTATTACGTTGCCTGTTTGATCTTTTGGTCTTTAATAAATAGGCTTCAGCAAATTAGTAATTTACAGAGTACAAAGGATTAGTCCAGATAAAATCACTTCAGCTAACAGTTCATGAGGGATCTTCTGTTCAGCTTCTCTAATAGATGGAGCCGATGAAGCTCAAGCAGAAGTGTTTTCTTAAATATAGTTCTTTAGTTGTAGCTCATTCTGTGTTATGTTTTTTGTGTTAAAAATAAAAACCTCAACTAAGATTGAGGTTCCACAGGTTGCTAAACTGGTAAACCCTCTTGGGTCTTTCAGGAATATGCAAATAAGGGACTAACCTGTAAGCTTTGGGACTGGCTCTTTGTTTTGCCATCTCCCATATTTCCTAGAGTCAGCTCCCATGGACCCTCCCACCATTGTCTGTAACTGCCTTTATATAATGGACCTGTTGAATGTAATGTATTAGAACAAGAGCACTCATCCATCTTCCTGCTTAAAAGAATACTTAAAACTTCAACAAGGCATCTTTATTCTTCCCACATGGTGGGTATCAGAGAGAGAGAGAGAGAGAGAGAGAGACTCTAGATCTGCTAACTAAACTGATTTTATCTAAACTAATCCTTTGTGTTATGTTTCTTGTTAGTTCTGTCACCCTCTAAGTCACAGGTGGGATACCAGACTTGACTCAAACCTTCTGAATTACCTATGGTAATTTACAGACTAGACAGTCAGGAATCCCACTCGGCTTTCCTGAAAACATTGGAGAACATGAAGATCTCTCCGAACACCATTATATTGGGCGACTTCAACTACCCAAACATTGACTGGGAGCACTACTCAAGCCCCAGCACCTTAGCCCAAAGGTTCCTGGAAATTATAAACTCAAATGCTATGGAACAACTAGTCACCACTCCCACAAGAGGGGACAACATACTAGACCTGATCATTACCAACATGGGGACTCTATGTTCCACACCAGAAGTATATCCCTCATTGGTAAGATCAGACCATAAATTAATTTCACTGGATGTCCACATCCTGACCCCACCCCCAGCCCAGAAAACCACAGTGAAAACTTCTCAAAAGTGAACTTCTCACTTCTCAAAACCAAAGTGGAATCCTTCAAGGCCCCAGGGCCAGTGGAAACTACTGCCCAAACTGCAGAATCCTATATAAATGCATTCTACGGACATCTCCAGGAATGCATGGATCATGCTATCCCAAACAAAACCAAGACCCAATCATCCAAAGGCAGGCGTCCAGTCTGGTGGACCCCTGCCATAAATAAACTGTACAACAGAAGGAGGAAGCTACTACATGATAGAGCAAAATCCCTAATAGGGAAGGCATCTCTGATCAGTACTAGCAAAAAATTATGATCCCTCATAAAATCCTCCAAGGGCAGCTTCGAGAGAAAAATTGCACAGGACACCAAAGACAATCATAAGGCTTTTTTCAGTTATGTTAGAAACCTGGGATGCAACTCCCAGACTTGTTCTGAGTTGATTCTAAATGGCAAAAAATACACTGAACCCACAGACATCGCCAATATCCTGGCAGACAGGTTCAGTGCAAACTTCTCCACCCCCTCCCCCCCAAAAGAGCAAGTATCTATCCTGGCAGAGGGCTGCCTCTCAAACATCTCTGATGCTCAGGTGAAGGCTGCCCTCTTCAAAGCAAAAAACACTGCTTCCATGGGACCAGATGGCGTCCCAGGTTGCGTTCAGGAACTAATCCCTCAAATAAAACAGCTATACAATCTCAGCCTCAATACAGGATATGTGCCCACAGAATGGCGTACAGCAACAGTGGTCCCACTCCACAAAGGTGGAGCCTCTACGGACCCTGGAAACTATCGCCCCATAAGCCTGACTAGCTTAGTCTGCAAGGCTATGGAGAGGATCATCATGGAGCTCATAAACAAAGACATTGGGGACCTACAGACACTAGATCCTACCCAGTTCGGCTTTGTCAAGGGCAGATCCTGCCTTTTGAACCTGGTTGACTTCTTCAAAACAGTCACCAAAGCCATAGATGAAGGGAAGGTAGTCCACACAGCCTATCTGGACCTCGCAAAGGCATTTGACACAATACCCCACTTGGGCATCATAGATAAGCTATCCAGCTTAAATATAAACCCCTATGTCACAAGATGGGTGCAAACTGGCTCAAAGACAGAACCCACAGAGTGAGAGTTGCTGGAGCCATGTCCGACTCGAAACCGGTCACAAGTGGCGTCCCACAGGGTTCTGTCCTGGGACCACTCTTGTTCGGTATATACTTTTCCGAGGTACAGGCAAACGTGGGAGGACTATGGCTCACCAAGTTCGCAGATGACTGCAAACTGGGCGCCATAATCAACTCTCCAGCTGACACAAACATCCTTCAAAAAGGTCTCACACAGACAGATAACTGGTGCCAGCGCCATGGTTTAAAGCTAAATGCCAAAAAATGTATAGTCATACCCTTTGGCAAAAACAATGTGCCCACAAATTACCACATAGGCAGAAACCCATTAAGTACAGAGAAAGTTATTAGGGATCTGGGGGCCCAAGTTGATAGCAATCTCTCCTTTGAAAACCACATTGCCAAAGTGGTTAGAAAGACCTTCTACATAGCCCACCTCATCACGAAGGGTTTCACATCTAGATCAAGAGAGGTAATCGTGCCCCTTTATTTATCCCTCATCAGGCCCATCATAGAATACAATGCCCCTTTTTGGATGTACCTTACCCGACACCTGCAACAATTAGAAAGACCCCAAAAGTATCTCACCAAGAGGATCAAGGGTCTCAAACAGATGCCATATGCTGCTCAGTTAAAAAAACTCCAGCTCTACTCAGTTGCATACCGCCTACATCGAGGCGATCTATGCCTGACATACAAAGCTATGTCAAATCCAGAATTAATGGACATGCTCCACCTCAGTAAATCTAAATCCCTTAGAGCCACACGCTCGAGGGACTTGAACCTCAGCACAGAAATAAATAGAACTTGCTGGAGGGACAGGTTCATAACCCAGAGGCTCCCTTTGCTCTGGAATAGAATTCCAGTTCATGTGAGGCAGAGCACCTCACTGAATCTCTTCAAGAAGAATCTCGATAGGTGGATGGGGGATCATAGATTTGTCCCAGGGATTACTCCTGTGTCACTATTAGACAGAGGCACAGTAAACTAAACCTTAAAAAGGGCACAGTATACTCAAATCAAGGGGTGGCATAAGCCATACAGAATCGGGCTAGGATTATAATTGCCCCAGAGCAGATAGCCTAGTATGAACCTATGAACCTAAGACAAATATGCATTTGGGTAAAGACAAAACATAAGGGAACCATGACATTAAGTTGAATGACCATTTCTTAAAAGTCCATGTAATCTAATGTGGGATAGTTATATATAGTTCTGTAACAGAGAAATACAAATATGTACAAGATTTTCATGGAGATCAATGTTACCTAATCATTGTTGCTGTGGTTTCTATTTGTGTACCAGCAGATTCCCTTTGTGTGTTTTTTCTCTTCCCTTCATAGTTGTGAGACCATAGCATTGGTATATTTAAGTAACTGCTTGTGGCAGAAAAATCCCCCATATGGAGATGCAGGGGAGTTGCCTCCCCTGCAAAAAAAAAAGCTTTTGAAACATTTTCCTTTTTTTTTACTTTTATTGACTGTATAATTTTCATGTATTTGGTAATCAGTTAAACAGTATTTCAGTCAAGTTGGCATCCAAGCATTTGGATTCAGTCAGTTGAATTTCAGCCAAATGGACATACAAGCAAGTATGTCTGATATAACCCAGACAAGTTTTAAAAAAATGTCAAGTCTGTCAGTAGGTAGGTGAGCTACCGGACGGAATGGCAGCTTGTCCAGTTTCATGCAACCTTTTCACAAAAATGTGTTAGTCGTTTATTATGCCATCAGGATCAGCAGATAATTCCCTTGAGTATTCATGATACAGAACTCCACGCTTTTGTAAATGGAAACAGAATCTCTATTTCACAATACAATTATACACTTGGGAGAGATGACCTAAGTGGCCACTTGTGCTGGAAAGGTTTGATTGATAGTAAAACTGCTTTGTCTGAATAAATGGCCTAAAAGTGTTTAAAAACAAATTTTCCCATATTAAAGAAAAAGGAGTGTAATAGTCAGTATCAGGTGATACAGAGACCAAGCTGTCATAGCTTGTGTAATTAATAGTAATTACTGTGGATGATTAATTGCAGAATTTAGGGAAATGCAAGTAAATACAAATAAAATCAAATTTATTTCTTCAGAAATATTACAGACGCTAATAAGGCAAAACTGGTCACTGCAACATTTTAACTTAATTCTGCAGCAGAGTTGATAGTTAAAGATCAGAGGGATGAAAGGAATATTGATGCAGAGCTATCTGGTTGTCGGTTAGTCTTTGTCAATGTCAGACTGAAAAGTTCTATCAGCATTTTTATCATTCATTTGTTAGCTTGGCCTTGTCTGCCTATGAAATGGAAAACAAAACACAGACCTCATGTGTTAAATCACTCAGTAAGCCCAGGGTCTGG
>NC_056740.1:180619052-180756552 GCF_019279795.1 Protopterus annectens | reverse complement strand
AGGATCCGTTGAGGCACCACCTTTGTGGAGAGGGACCACTGTTGCTGTACGCTACTCTTTGGGTACATATCCTGTGGTAAGGCTGAGATTGAACAGTAGTTTTATGTTTGGGTTTAGCTCTTCTTGGAGTTCATGTAGGACGCAGCCCAGGACACCGTCTGGTCCCATTGATGCTGTGTTTTTTGCTTTGGAGAGGGCGGCTCTTACCTGAGCATCTGAGATGTCAGGGGGGCAGCACTCTGCTGGGATAGATATTTGCCCTTTTGGTGGGGAGGGGGCGGGGTTTGCGCTGAACCTGTCAGCTAGGATGTTGGCAATGTCTGTGGGCTCGGTGTATTTTTTGTCATTTTGGACTAATTCTGAGCATATCTGGGAATTCCCACCCAGGTTCCTAACATAACTAAAGAAAGCCTTGTGATTATCCTTAGTGCCCTGTGCAATTTTTCTCTCGAAGCTGGCCTTAGATGATTTTATGAGTGCCCGTAGTTTTTTGCTAACACTGATCAGAGATGCCTTCCCTTTTTTGGGCTTTTGCTCTATCATGTAGTAGCTTCCTCCTTCTGTTGTATAGTTTGTTTATGGCTAGGGTCCACCAGACAGGACGTCTGCCTCTGGAGGATTGGGTCTTGGTTTTATTTGGGATTGCATGATCCATGCAATCCTGAAGGTGTTCATAGAATGTGTTTATAAAGGATTCTGCAGTCTGGGCCGTATTTTCCACAGGCCCGGGGGCTTTGAAGGATTCCACCTCAGTTTTGAGGAGTGTGAAATTTGCTTTAGAGAAGTTTCTCACTGTGGTTTTCTGGGCAGGGGGTGGGGTCGGGATGTGAATATCCAGTGAGATTAGTTTATGGTCTGATCTTACCAGTGCAGTCCATTATTCCCCTGTAATGACCACCCTGTCTTGCAATATTGCCATGTCCAAAGTTGGTATATGGCATTTAATCCTGACTACCTTCTTGTGAAGTTGGAAGTCCTGACAACATATAACACCTGGTCCTTCAGTGTCAGTCTGTTAAAAACGACAAAGCCAAGACTGAACACAAGAAACAAAATCCAGCTGATTCCCCTACATGTGATCCACGGGGAGAGCAGATGAAGCTGAGAAGAACAGATGATGACTTGTACCAGTATAGCTTCATTCCAGCACTGTAACTAATAATTCAGAGCGCTGCTAAAGGCCCTCACCTGGGATGCCATAATCATTCATGTAGTAAGACTAACTTGGAATATTTATGTTGAACTCTCACACTCAAGGAGTCACTTCTTACTCTAATGACAGTTGTCTCTGTACTGTACTTGTATCTAAAACCTGATTGACCAGCTGTAAGAAGTAAATGTGAATGCAGCGGTGAATAGACCATCTTTTTATTATATTCCTGTAAATACCTGAACAATAATTCTCCCTCATGTTCACATCTAAATTTGGTTCTTGGGAATCAGGGTAATCAGTGCCTCTTTTAGAATCGATGGAACATTTCAGTCCTTTGGTGACACATTCAATATGGGTCCGTTTGGGATGAGATGGTTGGCAAGCTTTCCTGTTTTGCCAGGGATTTTCTACACATCTTCTGCCTAGATTTTGCATTCTAGCTAAAGCTGCCCCCATAGTGCTTTTTAGCAGAGTCCATCTGTTGAACATTCCAGCCTAGTAAATTCTAATTTTGAGTATATCATTTAATCACTGACAATGGGTTTGAAATTACCAACTTGTAACAACATGCCTTACATAAAAAACTGACAAAGCTTAGCAGAATGGGAAGAAAATGAGTAAGTACCTGCATCGGGCATATATTTGGTTCCAAGATAATGGTTAAAAGTCTCCTACTGCACAGCCATAGAATGTCAGCTCTATTGGCATAGAGATATATAATCTGGCTATGATCTGGAGAATCTGAGTTTGATTACTAGAATTGGTACATGATGGAGATGGTGGGGGTGGGGGCAATGATAAGGTGGAATCCGTTTCCCTCTTCCAGGGAGAAAGGTGAAGCAGTGTGCTGCAGGAACAGGGATACAGCACAGACAGCAGTATCGATTACCATTGCTGTGATTATAGCTGTCTACTGCGCTAGAGTGTGGCAAGGCAAGACTTTTATGGACATGGCATCATGGTAGCGGGGTTTTCTTGTGATGCCATTGCACTCCACTTCTTATGATGTCAGTTTAGCATATCATTGTGGACGTAAAGGTAAAAAGAAAAGCCTATATTCAGCTGCTGTATATGCTTCTCATCTGGCCTATCCAACTCAGGGGTGCATGGTGACTCATACCCATCAAAACCTACATGCAAGATTGGCCTTCACATGTTCATGGGCTCCCCTGAAAGGTGGCCCTTCCTTCATGGGTCACAATGTTTGGGAACATCAAGAACAGGAATATCAGGAGCTGGAGCTAGAGGAAACTGCCTGTCAGCAGTAACATTATGATCAAGCAAAAAAATAAGTAAATACATCACTGCCACAGAACATCGCATTTAATAAGTCTTTTCATTGTTACCTTTAATAAGAAACTTTGTACTGATTGTCTGTGTAGAATTATGCAAGTACCTCTGTTATGTGTACACATGGGTTTTAACACTGAAATCAGTTATTAAGCTACTTGTATGTATTTCTCTGTTTACTAATATAGTGCCTAGATGTTTCAAAATGTGCTGCATTATGCCTCCTAATGTATTGTTCGCCTGTACCTCATAGCTTATGTTGTTCAAAATGGTCCTTCAACCAGACCCCTCACCTGGATAATAAATTAATAAATAGATGGATAGATAGATAAACAGACAGATACAGATAGATAGATAGATAGATAGATAGATAGATAGATAGATAGATGAATAGATAGATAAAGCTACGATGAAGTTCACAGCCTCAGTCCTTTGTGTTACCAGTCCTAAACACCACCTTATTCATGTTTTCCTATCAGTCATAAGAATTCCTTAACTGATCACATTGCTGTATTTTGTCTTTAGCATTTCTTTAAGAAGATTTTTGATACTGTACACAAATAGTTCTAAGAAACAAAATCTGTTCATGTCTCCTCTGAGCTACCCACCTCATGATTTTAAACTGTATCATCTTTTCTTGCATTTTTGAATGGGGTGCCCAGTAGTCTCCACGACTGGCTTAAGGTTCTAAAAACTTTCTAGCATACCTACTAAACTCATATTTTCTTCAGAAACTATATGTATTGTGCTCTTCCAGTCTCTTTCTATGTGGCTTCTGTTGTGGATAATATACAAGTTGTGTTGTCTTCCTTTGAACTGTCTCTGTCCTGTCTATAGCATTACAATCATGCAGTCTGTAGAACTGCACACAAAGTTCCAGATGTGGGTCTTACAACTGTGTGTACAAAGGCAGGGAGAGGTGTCTTTTATATTTTTTCAGGTGATACTCTTGTAGTGTATCCCTGTGTTTCACCAACGTATCTTGTTGCTTTATCACACAATATTTGCTTAGCTTCAACAATCACTGGCCCCTTCCAGTCCTGTCGTGCCATCGGCTGCTGGCTCAGTTCATGGGTGAGTGCTTTACTGAAGTCATCTATTGTATGTTGCTCATGCCTTAAGTATGTTTGCTGAAACTATGATAACATGCTATGTACAGTTTACTGCTGTTGAGGTTGGGAGGGTAGCCTAATGGTTAAGGTGTTTGCCTTACAAACACAAGGTACAGGGCTTGAATCTCACAGGGGATAATTGGCTAGGCTTAAAATGACTCGCAAGGGCAGTTAGCCTAGTACTAACCTATGAACCTATAATTCAGCCTCTGAGTCTTATAATAACAGCAGCTTTTCCTGCAGTTTCACCAGCCTGCTACTTGTTAAGTCCCGTAGTTGTACCTAGATAGATTGTACGCTTTGTAATGCTGATCTATTGGAGCGTTCCCAGGCTGGATATTCTCATCTAACAGAAATAGTGTCTATTTTCACTAATTGCTGATCTATTAAAAGTGTTCTCAGGCTCGGTATCTCATTTAACAGTAATAGTGGCTATTCCACTTGTGTTGTATCCACAGAGACACTATGACACTAAATAGTTAACTGCTCCACTCAGATCTGTGCATTGAACCCATTCAACTGCAAGCAAACATTAGTTTGCGAATCTCTACCATATGCTGTGATTGGACTTTTTAAATTGTTATCTCATACTCCCGCCACATTTGAAGTGTGGTAACGGCTTTTTATATGAAATGCTTAACCAGTTACTGATAAGACGTAAGCACCTTACTAACTGAACTGTTCATGCTGTTGTATTTTTATGTTTAAATCACAGAGCACTGCAATATTGGGAGGATTTAACAAGCATGTTTTTTTCTTTTTTGCTTGATTCTGAGTGACTGTCTTTATATTAACTACAATTGCTGCCCCACTCTGGGTTTAAATCCTAAACTGCTGATTAACCTGTAAGCTTGTAATGTACATTTTTAATTGAATTGTGAATGCTGCCCTGCTCTGTATTTAAATACAATCAGTTGGTAGATGTTTACTATTCAGTTGCTATTTTTGCTTGCTTTCTTGATTACTGTGATACACTGCCTATAGTCCACATTTAATGTGCTCCTGTACCTATCTGTTCGTAATTAATTTTATTATCTCTAGCCTCCCGCATAGTCTTCCCCTACTCTATAGTTCCTACAAACACACTCCCTCACTTCACACCATCCCTTGGCTACCCTTTACTACACAAACTAAACTACCTAACTGAACACAACTACCAAATTTGAAGGCTAAGGATGAAAAATCTTGGAAAGGAAACCTATTATAGGCTGACCTTATTATACATCAGTCATAGGATCCTTGTATTATTTATTGACCTTACAAATTGGACAATGTGCTTTTTTAACTCATCTAGTGAGGATACACAAGTTTTCTTGATGTTGGCCACTTTATAAGAGCAAAGGAGAACTGTAAGAAAAATAGTTCTTTGATGCTGTCTTTAAGGAAATTTGCTAATGATTAACATGTATGTGTATTGGGCACACAGTACCTTTGTTTGCTGTAGTATTACTGATCACATCTTTGGAACTTGATAGCGAATATGATTGAATCAATTCCCGGTATTATACACAAAGATGCAAGGAAATGACAGTGAAAACAACTTGAGAAAACGGAAAATATAACAAAAATTTCAATCTTTCTGACAGAATGACATCCGTATTTGTTTCATACCATTTTACCTTCGTATACAAGAAAACTTGCTATATGCTGATACTAAGATGTATTGGGTATACAGCACTCCCACTTGCTACAAAGAACCAAGCAAAAGGAATGATTGGATGAAATACGAGATGGAAAAGTACTCGATCTGATGTCATTTCCAGCTGTATATGCAAGGAAACTTGCTATAAGTTGATACGAAGGTGTGGTTGATATATGGCACTTTCATTTCCTATAGAGAACTGAGCAAAAGAAATGATTGGGAGTTATATAAAATAGAATAGACTTTGATCTAATGTCATCCCTAACCTCACAAAAATCTTTTACATTGCCACATGACTTTTTGCAACTTTATATATTAAGACATTTCAATAAAAGAGCTACTTTATTGAGCAGGGGGACGCTCGTTCTCTGACTTCAAGACAGAGAAACGGGAGATCGATTAGTATTTAATATGATGGTCCATTGGTTCTAGGACACTTGTCTGGAATATGTCAAACCTTGGGATTTACTCAATGAGAATGTAAAATTTTAGATGTAATAAGATTATCCATGGAGAATATGTGGATGGACACAAATGGTGTTAATATTATGATTTAAAACTACTGTGAAGGTGTGAGCTGAATGGCAACTGAGCTTGGATACTGTGACTTCCTTGAAGCTGCGTATACAGCAACGAATAGCACAGCATTGGCTGAAGCATAAATATTTAAGTTTTAAGACCTTAACATAGGCTACAGTAGTATTTGAGGATGATTGGATATTCGAACTAAGAACACATGAGAAAAGGCTTTCTATTCGTCAAGTCTCCAGCTAATTTTAATATATGAAGACATTAATGAAGGAGATGAATCCACCCCTAAAAAATACGGAGGTGTGTCAGCAATAGAGGACTCTCATTGGCCTTGACAATTTTAAAACAGGGTGACTAAATATGATAACTGATTGGATGCAACTTGGATGCATGGATTCCTATTGGTTAGTTAATCGAAAATTTTTTTACTTGAGTAGAACTGGTGTCCCATGTCTCAACGATCTAATGAAGATTTTTTTTGAAAGCTCTTATCGTTTGTGAAAGAAATGGGACTTTTACTGTTATTTTTAAACTTGAAGACATTAAAACCTGTTATTTTTAACCTTGAAGACATTAAAACCTACTTTTAAATGGAACTTCGATCTATTTTTTTGTGGATAGTGTTACCCAGCTTCAGGTTTCATTTCTACAAACATTTTGTTTGTAGCTTCAGCCTAGGTGGTGTGTCTGCCGTTGTTTTTGCAAACTACCTAACTGAAGTCTTTCTCTCTCAGAGGCTATTTCTCTTTATTTCAATAGTACTAATAATCACTTATTGTTCCTTTTACAGCTTGCTTTTACTATGTTTCAACTACCCCAGGTGTTCTATACTGTTCTACATAGTACCCTGGCTTCCCATCCTGAAAGAACAATCTAAAAGGATCCTGCAGTGCTTTCTGAAACTATTCTGCCTCCCCCCAAGAACTGAAATACAAAAGAGTGTATGTACCATATTGTGTCAATATCTTATGCCATTTAATTGTTGTTTTTGACCCAGTGTGAGCTAGCCAGCAGCCCACCATGGACCTTAGGCTCTCTTTAGCTCCCCAAGCTCCATTCCATCCCACCCCTCTGAATGGTGTGCCAAAACCCTGTATTTACTCCATTTGGTCACCAGGTGGCAGCATCCACCCACTAACAACTTCTCCCGTCTCATTATTAGGCATAGAACGTTTCAGTTAACCTTCAACTGCCCTGTTCTACCTCCATACCCCTGTGAATTCTCTGTTTCTTTCTACCTAAATACACAGTGACCAGTGCCTATCCCCTGTGCCTCCTTACCTTTGAGTTCTACTCCTGCCCTCACTGATTGTTTTTCGTAGACCGAGTCTTCTTCCCTCTTCTTGGATCTACCCACTCCGTTCGCCCTGCTGGCTCACTTCGCTGCCCTACACTGCCCCCAAATTTCACCTACCCCCACTACATCTAAACTTATACCCTTACAGCCACACCCACTCCACCTAATCCAATAAACTAAAACCATTCCCCACCTCTTACTTTCTAGTCCCACCCCTAATCACTTCATAACATCTAGTCAAACTTATTAACACCCATCCCAGAATCCACTCATATCAACACTCTTCCCCCCCAAACCATAAATTACCACCATGCTTACAAAACCAGTCTCGCTTGTAACCCATATACTACTACTTCTTAGTTTATCCTATCTAACCTATCTCACCAGACCTCTTATTACTATTTACCCCCCCTTTTCGTACAACTAGTTCAATCCTTAGGCAACACATATACTCTTCTACCTTCATAAGCCCCTATCTATACTTCTTCAATTACTTTCTACTCTTCCCCTATAAACTCATTCCCACATACAAATACACCACTCCAGCCCTAATTAGTACTAAGCATACAACACATGTAACCCTCAAACTAGACACTAAACAGTCTAAATACCTCTATTTTCATATTCACCAACTTATTACTACCATTCTCTCTGGCAATATACACCCTAACCCTGATCCCTCCTCACTCACACTTCAACCCTCCCTCTAACCCCCCTTCATTAGGAAAAACCCTCTCCTTCTCAACACTGAATGCTCAAAGTATATGTAACAAACTCCCCAGCCTTCATGCCTGGCTCCTCCATAACCAACCTGACATATTGTCAATCTCCAAAACATGGTTAAAACCCTCCCTAAAAGATTCTGAAATAACAACCCCAACTACAGTATCATTAGAAAAGACAGAACCCATAAAAAGGTGGAGTTGCTCTCCTCTATTCTTCCTCCCTTTCAGTTACTCCATACGCTAAGCCCATCCCCCAATTTGTCAACACCGAATTAATTCTGGCCTACTCCAGTTAAACAGGCATAAATCCATATGCATAGCCTCCCTCTATATCCCCTCCTGGTGACAATACCCCTATCCTCGAGGATATTCTCTCTTGGTTCTCCAACATAACCAATGAGACTATAATCTTAAGTGATGTGAATATTAACTGAACCTCTATTCAATCCCCCACTAACTCCCTAAACATAAACCTCTACAACATCCATCAGCTTATCAACTCCACAACCAAACCGTCAAAGGACTAGCCCTCTGGAAGCACCCTTGATTGGATTCTGGTATCTCACCCACATCTTATCTCCAGTAGTGGTACCCTCCCTGACTCCCTTAGCGATCACTTTCCCATTTTCGCTCATCATCACTCTTCCTCCCTACAACTGTCTCATACCACCATCTCTATATGCTCCTTAAAACACTTCAACCCCAACACCTTCTCTGACTTACTGAAAAAATTCAACTGGAGCCCTCTAAAAACTCTTCCCCTAGATGATACCACCACCTACTTTAGTACATTTCTAAACCTTTGCCTCCATGTTAAAGCCTTGAAACACCACCATAAAAATAAAACCCTAGTCACCCTAAATGAATACAAAATACTCCACAACAGAGTTAAGAAGCTCATCACTTCAGATCATAAATCCTGTTATACCACACTCCAAAACAACCATAAGACTAACCCTAAAAAATTCTGGGATAGTACCACCCTCTTTAACCCAGGCAGAAAGGAAAATCCTTGACCCAATTAAAATGCTTCCGATATCAATTTAGCTTCCAAGTTTAACAGCTTCTTCATCGACTCCATAACCAAATTAACATCATCCTTCACAAATAACCCTACTCACTCGGCTACACCTTCTACTTTCTCCTCCCCCCAAAGTACTTGCACCTCCCAGCTTCCTCACTTCTCTCTGAAACCCATCCCAGTATCAACTATAAAAATACTCCTTCAGAAATTAAAACCATGCTCCAATGCCCCTGACAATATCCCTTCCTTCTTCCTAAAGACAGCTGCAGACGCCATTGCCTTTCCCATCTGTATTCTTATAAACCGGTCAATCCAAGAAGGCTGTGTACCCCAACTCTGGAAAAAAAAGCCATTATTATTCCCCTCCACAGAGGAGGAAACAATAATAACATCCCCAATTTTAGACCTATCGCCATCTTGTCTCCCATCTCAAAACTACTTGAAAAATATATCCACCTACAACTCTTACCCTACCTCATCGACAATCACCTACTAAACCCCACACAACATGGATTCAGGCCTGGTCACAGCACTACTACCATGCTACTCTCCTTCCTTGAAACTGAACAAAGCCCGCGACTCCGGCTGTATTGTATCCACCCTCCTTCTAGACCTTTCTAAGGCTTTTGATACCATCTCTCACAAACTTATCACAACCAAACTCTAATCTAAATCTATCACCCCCTTCTATCAACTGGTTTACCAGTTACCTTTCCAATAGGCAACAAGCAGTCAAATGGAAGAAAGCCATTTCCCCATTCCTCAACACTCCCACTGGTGTACCCCAGGGTTCCATATTAGGTCCCCTATTGTTCAATAATTTCATAAACGACTTCCACCATGCCATCCCTAATGCAAATATCGTCCAATATGCAGATGATTCAACAATTATCTGTTCTGCTAACTCCGCTCCCACCATCATAAAACTAACCCAAGATGCCTTTTCATCCACTGAACAATGGATGTTAGATAACCACCTGGCACTCAATGCATCAAAAACCAAACTCATGCTATTCACCCCTTCCAAAACCACACTTATCAACAAAAATTAGTTCTCCAACACCAGTCAGAATAACACTTCTTTTGAAATAGTATCCAATTCAAAACTGTTAGGAGTTCTCATTGACAATCAGCTTAAATTTGATACCCATATACAAACAAATATTAAAAACACCAGAAACTTGGAATGTTCTACCACCACATTCGCTACCTCACTCCATCTACTAGATTCCTGCTGTCTACCACATATCTCATCTCTTCTTACCTTTATGGTGCCCCACTCCTAACCAACCTACAATCTTCTATTAAAGCAAAACTCTCTTTCTGCTACAACAAAATCGCCAAATTCACCACTGGACACAGATCCTCCACTCATCATTGTATTGCCCTCCACAAACTAAATTGGCTAGAGCTGCCCAACTATTTTATCTACACTCAACTAATTTATGCTCAAATACTCATCTTCAGTCCCTCTCTCTCTGCCCCTCCCTTGCCTCACTCTTTACAATGCACCTACCCAACAGACTCCTAAGAACCAATACTCAGAATCTAATTGAACTTCACAAACCTGCCCATCCAGCAGGCAAACTTTTACTCTCTTTTTCCTTAGCATGTCTCTGGAACTCCCTCCCATGTCATATTAGCCTCACCAGTGGCCCCTCCACCTTTAAAACTCTGCTCCACTCACACCTAACATCTCTCTGGGCATGCTCATGTTCTCATCCTGCATAACGTCCCCAGCAGCTACCTTACTCCCTACCCCTTCTCCCTTCTTTTATCCTAACTCAAATATCTACCTCCCCATTTTCCTTTCTGTCTCTGCTTCCCCTAACTCATCTCTCCCTTAACTCATTTAACCTACATATCCCCCCCTCCACATTGATCATATTTCCCCTGTGGGAGCATACAGATTTGTAAATAGCTACGTTAGTTCTAATTGACTTGTAAACACCTACTTATTATTGTAATAGACTTAACATCTATGTTAGCAATGATAGAGACTATATATTTGTAAACTTTTACTAATTGTTATATAATTTCTGTTTTATCTACTAAATTGTATCATCAAATACTTTGTTTTCATGTACTCTTCTTGTACTATAACAACCTGTTATTTTTTACATTGTATCTATGGAGCTTTTCTCCCCATGACTTCATTGAAAATGGGCTCTTTCGGCGCAATGGACCATCCTGGCACTCTTCAAATAAATAAAATAATAAACAGTTTCAGTCTACAAAACTGTCAAAAGCTGCCTGCTATATACATAAAACAAAAAGTAAAATATGCCATCCCTATGGCACAGAGTGAGACATCCCTGACTACAGCTTAAACAGCCCAGAGCTCTTTAGTGACCAAAGAGGTAGAGAAGTCACCTAGGGATAGGAAGTGTACAGTTGATGCTAGCTTGTTCATCCTAGGAGATATAACGGTTCCAATTTGTCTTCAGTGCTGACTAAGCAGCAGATGGACAAGTAATATGGCCTTAGTCTGCCAAACAGCCCAACTCTGGAGCTGGGTTTGGCAAAAGTGGGGAAGTGTGCATGTGCCACAGGGTTAGTAGTGCAGGACCTGCCTTAGCGGCATTGACCCAAACACGTCTGACCAGGAATGATGCCTCTCTGCTGGCAAGCTCTTTCACTTCCCATGAGCCAATTGTGCTGGCCAGCTATCACCCCAACCACTAGATAGGTGCTTAGGGAATACAGGAATGAATGAGCAGATTGGTTGGCGGAGTTTAGCTGACTGGCACAGGTACAGGACGGTAAAAGAAGAGATAATGGAAAAAATGTGAAATGCAGGTAACAACTACATTAACTAGAAAATAAGTTATCAGCGGGCAAAAAACAAGCTACCAGTTTTTCTTCTTCCACAGATGTTACCAAGTTTGAATGAGGAAACACCCCATCAGATTACTTCTCTAGAACTAAATCAGTAAGATACCATCCAGCCACATAAAACACAAAATCAGTGTGCCACACAATCACAGCCCTTAAGGCGAAATAACATACCTAACACACTAGTAATAAGTGACTCTATAGTCAGGCACACTGACATTCTACTCAATAGGCTGGACAAGCAGAAGGTTACTGTTAGCTGCCTGTTGGGAGCCAGAATCTGCCACATAACACAAGCACTCAGGTCACTCCAGAACATGTACAAATATGACTTTGTCATTGTTCATGTTGGTGTGAATGACCTGAGATGTACCTCCCTGGACTACATGAAGAGAGACATGGAAGAACACTCTGATCATGTAGCCCAGGCTGGTATGACCCTGACCCTGAGTAGCATCCTGCCCTCACCAAGAATGATACCTTAGTATAAAGAAAAAATGATCAATTTCAACAATTGGCTAAGCTTCTGGTGTCATTCAAAGGGGATCCAGTGTCTGTCAGCTTGGGACGACATGCTTGACAAGCCACATTGCTTCGCAAGAGATGGCTTGCACCTGTCACCCCTAGGCTTTCGAATACTGGCCAAGGCTCTTGCTGCCCCCATAGTGCCTTTTTTAGGCAAGGCTCAAAAGTCAAACCCACCTCTGTAAACAGCGCAATTAACAAAAAAACTGAGGGTTACGTTACTCAACGCCAGGAGTTTAAATCTCAAAATGCACACGCTCAAAGCACTCCTCAGTATGGAAAATGATGACATCTGTGCAGTAACTGAAACCTGGTTCAAGGCTCCAGAGAGCACCCCAGCACTACCGGGCTACAACTCATACCACATGTTTCGGCCACAGAACATGGACTGAAACACAAAAGGAGGGAGTGTAGCCATATTCATCAAGGATACCTACACCTCCAGGTTAGTGGTGCAGCATGATACCTCTGAGATCATCCATGTGCAACTAACATCAGGCAAATCTGCAGTGCAAATTGTGGCCTGCTACAGATCACCCTCCATGTCCCAGGACCACCACTCCACCTTTCTGGAGACACTGGAAAACATGAAGGTTCTACCGAACACCCTGATATTGGGCGATTTCAATTACCCTACCATTCACTGGGAAAACTACTAGAGTACAAGCTCCCAGGCCCAGTGCTTCCTGGAATTCATCAACTAAAATGCCCTGGATCAGCTGGTGAACTCCCCTACCAGAGGTGAAAACATATTGGACCTGGTCATCACCAACATGGGCAACAGGTGTTCCACACCGGTGGTCAACCCGTCACTGGTTAGATCAGACCATAAACTAATCACTCTGGATGTCCACACCCCACCATCACCCCCAACTAAGGAAACCACAGTAAAAAACTTTTCTAAAGCAAACTTCATCTTACTTAAGACAGAGGTGGTAAGTTTCACAGCCCCCACGCTAAAGGATAATGCTGCCCAAGATGCAGAAACCTTTACAAATGCACTCTATGAGCACCTACAAGGATGCATGGATCATGCCATCCCTAGCAAAACCAAGACTCATCCTCTAAGAGAAGGAAACCAGTTTGATGGACCCCTGCAATAAACATGCTATACAATAGAAGGAGGAAACTATCAGAAAAAAAGCAAATTCCAAGAAGGAAAGACATCCCTGATCAGTATTGGTAAGAAACTAAGGTCCCTCATGAAATCATCCAAGGCTAACTTTGAAAGAAAAATAGCCAAGGATTCGAAAGATAACATAGTTAAAGAAGGCTTTGTGGTTAAGAATTTAAGTGGCAACTCACAGATATGCACTGAACTAGTGCAAAATAGCACAAAATATACTAAACCTACTGATATTGCCAACATCCTGGCAGATAGATTCAGTGCAAACTTCACCCCCCCTCTCACCTCCAAAAGGGCCCACAACAATACCGGAAAAGTGTAGTGTCCCAAAAATCACAGACGCACAGGTGAAAACAGCACTTTCAAAAGCCAAAAACACAGCATCAATGGGACCAGATGGTGTCCCAGGCTGCGTCTTGCATGAACTACAAAACGAACTAACCCCCCACCTAAACACGCTGTTCAAACTTCAGCCTCTCCACAGGCTACATGCCCATAGAATGGTGCACAGCAATGGTTATTCCTCTCCACAAAGGAGGGGCCACAACTGACCCTGGTAACTATCGCCCCATAAGCCTGACTAGCCTGATCTGCAAGGCTATTTAGCACATCATCATGGAACTCATTAACAAAGACATTGGGAACCTCCAAACACTTGAACCGACCCAGTTCGGCTTTGTTAAGGGCAGATTATGCCTACTAAACCTGGTTGACTTCGAGACAGTCACCAAGGCCATAGACGAGGGAAAGGTGGTTCACACAGCCTACCTTGACCTCACCAAGACTTTCGACACCATTCCCCACTCGGGTATTACAGAAAAACTTACCAGCCTGAACATAAACCCCTACATCATGAGATGGGTTGCCAACTGACTTACAGACAGAACTCACACGGTAAGAATAGTGGGCTCCAGGTCTGACTCTAAACCAGTCACAAGTGGTGTCCCATAAGGCTCAGTCCTGGGACCCCTACTGTTCAGCATATACTTCTCAGAAGTACAGGCAAACACAGGAGGACTATGGCTAACCAAGTTCGCAGAGGACTGCAAACTGGGAGCCATAATTGACTCTCCAGCTGACACGGACATCCTCCAAAAGGGCCTTACTGAGACAGACACCTGGTGTCAAAGTCATGGCCTCAAGCTAAATGCCAAAAAATGCATAGTCATCCCATTTGGGAAAAACAAAACACCCATGAATTACCACATAGGTGGCAGCCCCCTTAATACAGAAGAGGTAATAAGAGATCTGGGGACCCAGGTAGATAGTAATTTCTCCTTTGACAATCATATTGCCAAAGTAGTTAGGAAATCCTGCTATGTGGCCCATCTGATTACTAAAGGGTTGGCATCTAGAAAAAAGAGGTTATAGTGCCCCTCTACTTATCACTCATTAGACCCATCATAGAGTACGATGCCCCATTTGGGATGTACCTCACAAGACACTTCTAACAGCTGGAAAGGCCACAAAAGTACCTCACCAAGAGGATTACTGGCCTCAAACATATGTCCTATGCAGCTTGACTGAAAAAACTCCGGCTGTACTCAGTGGCATATCGCTTACTAAGAGGTGATCTCTGCCTGACTTACAAAGCCATGCCCAACTCAGAACTGATGGACATGCTCCACCTAAAGAAATACAAGTCACTGCGAGCCACGTGCTCTAGTGAGCTAAACCTCACCACAACAATAAATAGAACATGCTGGAGGGATAGATTCCTGTCACAGAGACACTCCATGCTTTGGAAAAAAATTCCAAATTACATCAGGCAGAGCCCCTCACTAACACTCTTCAAGAGAAACCTTGACGAGTGGATGGGTAACAGAAAATACACCCCTTGGATCACTTCATTGGCTCTGCTTGACAGAGGATCAGTTAATTAATCAATGGGGCGGCAACAGCCGACACACTCTGGCTAGGCTTATAAATGCCCTCGGGCAGATAGCCTAGTACCTACCTATGAACCTATTCAGTGACATCACCATAACATAAATATTGCATTAAACCAGTCAATTTAGAAAATGATGCTGATTTAATAGGCCCTACGAAACCAGAAATGGCTACAGGTGAAATAAAGGGTTTTATTTTGACATTCCTTTTATTACTTTACTTATATATAGCCACAAAATATTTAACTGCTTACTATAGTGTAGGCCTGTTCTTTTATCACTTATTAGGGCTGATCTTTTGGCCTATAAATACACAATTCTAGTTTATAAGAAAGGATTAGCTTTATCACAAGAACTAGTTAGAAGAGAAATGAAAAATGACTAAAAGCTGTGTTTCTCCTTTCTCCTCAAGGCTGGGGATGACAGATTTATTACATGCTGTACAGATCATACAATCTATTGGGTTGCATGTCTGTCTGTAGCTTTTTACATGGCAGAGACTAGTCTTAAATTTAAACAAAAGATCATTGAGTATAAGTCAACAATACAGTGAAGCTGTCTAAAGTTGTTTTTGTTAGACATTAATAAATACTCTATAAAGATTTGCTCAGACAGTTATCTTTTATAGGAAAATAATGTTTGCCTACCAAGAAGAGGGTTAAATTCTTGGAATATAATACCTGAGCAAGAAACAGTAGAATTTATGTTCTGTGGCAGTCAAAACTGCAGGACTAAATGAATATTTTGAAAAGAAGAATTTTCTGGTTAGCTAGATTATTGTGAAATGCATGATGTGATTTTTTTATACCTTAGATAATTTCTGTCACATAAATTAGGAAATATAATATTATGTTATTTATTTAAGATAAACACAGGATGTCTGCATGAAAACTGGTATTTAAATATACTGCTAAACTTGTCATACTGGCATGCTGTTTAACTGCAATGACTTTAATGCACTATTTTAGTTAGAGTGATGTCATTTAACCAAGAATGTTTTACTGATCTCTCTTTTTATATAAACAATCTAATTATGAGTGTTAACACAGCCTGATAACATCTCAAGAGGAATGAAACTAGCAGTCTTTTTAACCATCTAAGAAAACTTCATTTCTGCTTAGCTGATCTTCTGCCTTCAGTTTATTTTTGTTTACTTTCAAGATATTTGATATGGCTACCCCCAGGTCATTTTCATCGTGTGTGTTTTTTTTGTTACTACTTCCGCCTCCAACTGCATATTCTTTTAGTGGGGTTTTGCTTCTCAGATACCTTCACATCTTTGTGCAGTAAATTTAATCTGCTACATTTTATGTAATTTAACCAGTTTTGCCATGTCTTTGTTCAGATTTTAGTGCATAAGCCAAGTTAAATATCCTTCAGTCGTCATCAAAAAGCATAGTTTTGCTTCCAGTACTTTTGTACTGTTTCTCATAAGTACCCTACAAAATAATGTAATGATGTCTGAAATACCCCACAGGTTGCTGAACATCTGAGTGGACTCCTATTTATTATGCTGCAATTTGTTCACAAATACATTGTATGCCACTGTTTCAGATACCTTTCTAAAATCATTGTATGCTATGTCCGCCATCCCTTTTTATCTAATCACCTGTTACTCAATCAAAAAATACAGTAGATTTCATGAAACCACTTAAAGGAAGATGTTCAGAAACACTCGTCTGTCAAATTGTCTTTATTTAATTATATATAGGCTCTGTTTTGCATTCAGGTTTTAACACTCAGCCAGCTGACCTCTTACAAAGTTACAAAGTAGCCCCAAGTCATCATATATTAAAAAAATATTACAAAACATCTGGCAATTAAAAAATTTAATTCAATTTAAAAAAGGATTATCTTAAAGGCAAAGAAAACTCTTTTAATCTACTAGTGGTTCCTGTCATAAAACAAACACATTACATGGATTTTACAAATAATAAAAACATAATGAATTTAGTCTTATGTTTTAATTATGGAACTAAATATAAATTTAAAAGAAATAGATAATAACACTTAGGAGCAACCCAGCACAAAATAAAGTCTCCAGTATCAGTTGAATACCAGTTAAATAGCAAAAAATGTTGTAATGTCCAAAAATAACTCACTCCAGATAAAACAGTGTATCTTTAATTCAGGCACATAAAATAGGTAAGCGCTTTCGCCAAAAGGCTTTCTCAAACCATTAGCAAACAGATACTAAAACCTTTAGCTGTCTTATATGTCCAGAGGTCAGCTTCAGGTGTACTCTCCAGTTCATCTGGTGGAATTGGGCATCTTGAGGCAATGTCACAACTGCCTCATGTATACAGACAACCATCTCCTCTTACCTCTAGACACAAACACTTGTGAGAGATGCAAATACACAGCCAGACTGGAGGCTAAGCGCTCTCAACCCATGACTGTAACAGACAGTCAAGAGGAGAAGAGACACACTAACATCACACCACCAGTCACACATGGATCTACAAAACAAGCACCGGCAAAACATACACATAAATGCACAAAAACATATTCGGAGGCACTAGGTACCAATGTGAAAAAGAAGCAGTGCCCTCCAAAGCAGACAAGCAAGCAACCTGCACCTCCAAACATAAGCCAGAAAACACATAATTCACCTCAGCAGTGTGCCTCACGACAGCCCCTAAGGCAAAACACCATACCCAACATGCTAGTAATAGGAGACTCTATAGTAAGGCACGCAGATGTTCAACTCAACAGGCTGAACAAGAAGAAGGTTACTGTCAGCTGCCTGTCGGGTGCTAGGATCCACCACATAACACAGGCACTTAGGTCACTCCAGAACAAGTACAAGTATGATGCTGTCATTGTATATGTTGGTGTGAATGATCTACGACGTACCTCCCTGGACTACATGAAAAGAGACATCGAGGAGCTCTCTGATCATGTAGTCCAAGCTGGTATGACCCTGACCTTGAGTAGTATACTACCTTCACCTAGAATGATACCACAATACAAAGACAAAATGATCAATTTCAACAATTGGCTAAGCTTCTGGTGTAATTTTAAGGGGATCCAGTGTCTGTCTGCCTGGGATAACATGATAGACAAGCCTCGCTATTTCGCCAGAGATGGTTTGCACCTGTCACCCCTAGGCTTTCTAATACTGGCCAAGGCTCTTGCCGTCCCCATAGTGCCTTTTTTAGGCAAGGCTCAAAGGACAAACCAACCACCATAACTAGCACAGGTAACCAAAAACTAAGGGTAATGTTACTCAACGCCAGAAGTCTCAAACTCAAAATGCACGCACTCAAAGCACTCCTCAGTATGGAGAAAATCGGTGTTTGTGCAGTGACGGAAACATGGTTCAAGGCTCCAGAGAGCAAACCTGCACTACCAGGTTACAATTCATATCATACCTTCCGGCCTCAGTTACCAGATCGCAGTACAAAGGGCGGAGGTGTATCCATATTCATCAAGGATACCCACATCTCCAGGTTAGTGGCGCAGCATGATGCCCCAGAGATCATCCATGCGCAACTATCAGCAGGCAAAACCACATTTCAAGTCGTAGCCTTGTTATAGATCACCCACCATGTCCCAAGATGCTCACTCAGTATTCCTTGAGGCATTAGAAAATATAAAGGTCCTACTCAACATCATAATTTTGGTTTTTTTCAACTACTCTGGTATAGACTGGGTGAACTACCAAAGTTCTAACTCCTATGCCCAGCGGTTCATAGAATTTATAAATTCAAATGTTCTTGAACAACTGCTATGTTCTCCCACTAGAGGGGACAACATATTGGATTTAGTCATCACAAATATGGGCGCCTATTGTACCACACCCGTTATCACTCCCTCTCTGGTCAGATCAGACCACAAACTTATAACCCTAGACATCCTCACCCCTCCACCTCCCCCAGTCAAAGAAACCATCATAAAAAACCTTTCCAAAGCAAACTTCAAACTACTTGCATCAGAAGTGGAAATCTTCACTATTCCCTTGCAGAAGGATAATGATATCCAGGATGCAGAATCCTACACCAAGGCACTTTATATACATCTTCAGGATTGCATGGACCGTGCTATCCCAAATAAAACCAAGACTCCTTCCTCAAGCAAGAAGAAACCAGTCTGGTGGACCCCAGCCATAAGCAAACTATACAATAAAAGGAGGAGACTTATACAAAAAAAGGCCAAATCTCAAGTAGAAAAATCTTCCCTGATCAGCTTTTGTAAGAAATTGAGGGCCCTCATCAAGTCAACTAAAGCCAATTTCGAAAAGAAAGTTGCCAAAGATGCCAAGGATAACCATAAGGCCTTCTATGGTCACATCAAAAACCTAAATGGCAACTCGCAGGTCTGTTCTGAGCTAGTACAAAATGTAACAAAATACACTGACCCCACTGACATTGCCAACATCTTGGCTGACAGGTTCAGTGCAAATCCCCCCCCTCACCACCTACAGGGCCTATTACTATTCCAGGGGATTGTGTAACTCCAATTATTACTGATACGTAGGTTAACAAGGCTCTATCTAAAGCTAAAAACACTGCCTCCATGGGCCAGATGGTGTCCCAGGCTGTGTCATATGCGAGCTCCAAAATGAATTAACCCCGCATCTGAATACCCTGTTCAATCTCAGCCTCTTGACAAGTTATGTGCCCATAGAATGGCGCACAGCAATGGTGGTTCCACTGCACAAGGGTGAGCCCACAACTGACCCTGGGAACTACCGACTAATAAGCATGACCAGTCTGATCTGTAAGGCAATGGAGCGAATCATTATGGAACTCATAAATAGAGAGACTGGGAAACTCCAAACACTTGACCCCACACATTCGGCTTCAAGGGCAGATCATGCCTCCTGAACCTGGTGGACTTCTTTGAGACAGTTACTCAGGCTATAGATAAGGGAAAGGAGGTACACACAGCTTACCTTGACCTTGCTAAAGCATTTGACACCATTCCCCATTCGGGTATTATTGATAAACTCACCAACCTGGGAATATACCCCTACGTCACAAGATAGATCGCAAACTGGCTCTCAGACAGATCCCACAAAGTAAGAGTAGCGGGATCTATGTCCGAATCCAGACCAGTAACAAGCGGTGTGCCTCAGGGCTCTGTCCTGGGGCCCCTCCTGTTTGGCATATATTTCTCTGAAGTACAGGCAAACACTGAAGGGCTGTGGCTGACCAAGTTTGCGGACAACTGCAAACTGGGTGCTATAATAGAGTCTCCGGCCGACATGAATATCCTCCAGAAGGGCCTTAATGAGACTGATGCATGGTGTCAAAGCCATGGTCTCAAGCTAAATGCTAAAAAATGCGTAGTAATCCCCTTTGGAAAAAACAGAGTACCCGTGAACTACCACATAGGAGGTAATCCCCTGAAATCTGAAGTAGTAATAAGGAATCTAGGGCCCCAAGTAGATAGTCAGCTTTCCTTTGATAACCATGTTGCCAAGGTGGTTAGAAAATCCTTCTATGTTACCCATCTGATCACGAAAGAGTTCGCATCAAGATCTAAGGATGTAATGGTGCCCCTCTACTCCTCCCTCATCAGACCCATTATTGAATACAATGCACCAATTGGTATGTACCTGGCTAGGCATCTCCAGCAGCTGGAGAGACCACAGAGGTACCTCAGTAAGAGGATTACTGGCCTCAAACAGTTGCCCTATGCAGCACGATTGAAAAAACTAAGGCTTTTCTCTGTTGCATACCGCCTTCTCAGAGGCGATCTCTGTCTAACATACAGAGCCATGTCCAACCAAGAACTGTTGAACATGCTCCATCTTAGCAAAACCAAATCCACTTGAGCCACATGCTCTAGGGATATAAACCTCAGCACAACAATGAATAGAACATGCTGGAGGGATAGATTCCCTTCACAAAGACTTCCTTTGCTATGGAACAAGGTCCCGATTTACATAAAACAGAGCCCCTCACTATCACTCTTCAAGAGGAACTTAGACAAGTGGATGGGTAATAGAAAGTTCACACCAGGGATCATACCAACAGCTCTACTAGATAGGGCCAAGGGTACTAGCTGCTAGATCAAGGGCCTAAGGGAACTAACCAAAGGGGCGGTGAATACCACACAACATGGATGGGCTAATATATGCCTTCGAGCAGATAGCCCAGCACCTACCTATGAACCTATATATAGTAAATAATTAATTGAATAATTAATCCCAGTGACATCATCAGAAATTTTAACGTCCTAAGCTAGATGAAATAAGCATATACTAATATATATAGAAATACAAAAGTATTTCCTCATATGGAATCAAACATTAAAATAACACTCAGATAAAATACACATACATAGTTATGTAAAAAACATTAATATAATAGATAAAAATAAAAATACACTCCAAACACTAATACCAAAAATATATAGGAATCTATTTAGCAACTAATCTCCTGTTTTCCAAAACAGGCTTTAATGGAATTTTATCATTCAAACCTGGACTAACATGTGCCTTGAACTTAATAATCCATTTGACTTCCATTCTTTCCATATAATTTCTAATATCTCCTCCTTTAGAACTGGGGTTATTCACCTGAAGAGCCATACATTGAAATGTATGTTTATTATCTGTCTCAAGAACATGTTTAGATAAGGCATTGGTACTAGATCGAATACGTATTTGATAAAGGTATTCTCTAATCCTGTCCCTGAACCTTCTATCAGTTTTGCCTACATAGAATGCAGGGCAACAGGTACACAATGCCAGATAAACTACATGTTCAGTGTTTCAGTTAGCTACTACCTCAGGCTGAAAACATTATGAGGTAACTGGATGAACAAACATATTATGTTTGTAAATATAGGAACAAAAGTTACAATTATTACATGAAAATGTACCACTTCTATGGGAGTTATTATTTAAAGCTTCAAACATGTTAGGGTAGCATAGAATTCTATGCAGATTTTTCTTATTCTAGAGCTCTAGAGCTTCAAGACTTAATCCAACCCAAGAAGGGTATGAGAATGAACTAATAGATCTTAAAGGGAGACTGCTAGCCAGATCATATAGTATATATAAAATATCTGACTGCTATCGAAGTATTGAACAATGCAGAAGTGAGAGAGCCTCCCCATATTTTTCTGACACTGGTAGAGATATGTATTCTAGATGTTTTAGCTCTGAGAATACAAGTAATGATGTGAAAGTCATACTAAACTTTCCTATGTTTTATACAAATGACTTTAATGATGTCAGAGAAATTATTTACAAGCATTGGAAGGTCTTGACTGTTGATCCATCAATTAAAGAAATTGTGGGTGAGAATCCACAATTTTTATTCAAGAATAAGAAAAATTGGCATAGAATTCTATGCTACGCTAACATGTTTGAAGCTTTAAATAATAACTCCCATAGAAGTGGTACATTTTCATGTAATAATTGTAACTTTTGTTCCTATATTTACAAACATAATATGTTTGTTCATCCAGTTACCTCACAATGTTTTCAGCCTGAGGTAGTAGCTAACTGCATCACTGAACATGTAGTTTATCTGGCATTGTGTACCTGTTGCCCTGCATTCTATGTAGGTAAAACTGATAGAAGGTTCAGGGACAGGATTAGAGAACACCTTTATCAAATATGTATTCGATCTAGTACCAATGCCTTATCTAAGCATGTTCTTGAGACAGATAATAAATGTACATTTCAATGTATGGCTCTTCAGGTGAATAACCCCAGTTCTAAAGGAGGAGATATTAGAAATTATATGGAAAGAATGGAAGTCAAATGGATTATTAAGTTCAAGGCACATGTTAGTCCAGGTTTGAAAGATAAAATTCCATTAAAGCCTGTTTTGAAAAACAGGAGATTAGTTGCTAAATAGATTCCTATATATTTTTGGTATTAGTGTTTGGAGTGTATTTTTATTTTTATCTATTATATTAATGTTTTTTACATAACTATGCATGTGTATTTTATCTGAGTGTTATTTTAATGTTTGATTCCGTATGAGGAAATACTTTTGTATTTCTGTATATATTAGTATATGCTTATTTCATCTAGCTTAGGACTTTAAAATTTCTGATGATGTCACTGGGATTAATTATTCAATTAATTATTTACTATCTATAAGACAGCTAAAGGTTTTAGTATCTGTTTGCTAATGGTTTGAGAAAGCCTTTTGGTGATTTTATGTGCCTGAATTAAAGATACTCTGTTTTATCTGGAATGAGTTATTTTTGGACATTACAACATTTTTTGCTATTTAACTGGTATTCATCTGATGCTGGAGACTTTATTTTGTGCTGGGTTGCTCCTATGTGTTATTATCTATTTCTTTTACATTTTACTCTCTGACTGGCTTCAGAGCATTTATCCCTTGGTGGTTTGCTTTCTACTTATTTGTTTTACTTTAAATATAAATTTAGATGCACCTGTGATGACCGTGCCCTGGCCCAGCAATCAAGGACCCTCAATCCTCACCACTAACACCAGGGAGGTCGTCTCCTAGAAGAGGAAAGGATAACTAATACACACAATAAAGTACACTTTCCCATAAGTGCACACAGAGATCACAGTCAGTCTGGGGCTGGCTGCTCCCTTGCTCACCAGATCCCTAATAAAACTCCCCACTGGCACAGCTATAGGGTCCAGGTCTCAGCCTAATTGGGCAAGCTAGAACCTCCAGTACCCTCTCTGTCCAACCAGTGCTTCATGTGCCTGCCAAGTAGCTAACACAACACACACACTTTGAGATAAGTATTTATACAACTTCACAGACACTCCTGGGAAAGGCTGACACAGATTCTCCAGCTGTGTCCCTTTACCCAGACTATACGGTAGTAATTACTGCCACCACCCAGTTAATAATATCAGCTACTAAAAGGCCCTTAAAAGGGTGTCCAGTTATTACTGTGCAATATTATTATTCAATGGTAGTATGACTAACAGTCAATACTTTAAAGTGGCCTATTACAATAACCTCTATAAATATGCAATGTACTCTAGAGCTTATCTCTGCACAAACCAGCCACAGGTAGAAGGTTTTAAAAATATTTAATAATAAATAATTAAAACACAAGACAAAACTACTACACTACAGAGATATCTAAGAGTTCAGAGATCACACAGAAACTTAAAATAATACAGTAGGACATGTCTGATTTCTAAGAAAAACCTAATTAATCTTTACTAGCTTTAACTATTCCTACAAAAAATTACAGTGCTAAAAACTTACATGTGAGCATATGCAGAGTGCTGGTAAGTTGGATATCAAGATCAAAATGCTCTCTATCTCTCTCTGAGACACAGTTTATAAAACATCATTAACAAACATGTCTCTGGGTCCTCCCCAGATTACATAATTTTTGACACTTATGTTTTCCCTATATTCATATTGCATCATCCTGACACCTGCTCTGAGTTCCCAGGCTAATAGAAACTCCATTTACATTATTTAGCAAGCTAACACCTGCACAGGAGAATACAATAAAAGGCATTTCACATATACACTCTAGCAGAAACCAAAGCAATGAAGCACCTTCCACATGTACACTCTAACTTAAGTTAAGACAATAGGAAGAATGTGTTCAGCTAGCTGCTCTGGCACCATTTTTAGATAATTGTACTTTCAAAGACATTTGAAATGCTTGGCTTGGTTTTTCTTACAGTGGATGGCAATGTTGCAACCATCTTGAAGTTCACATTTTACAGCGTTTTCTTTCATTTAAAAACACAAGCCTGTATTTTACATTTATTTATACAAATGATAGAATTATATATCAAATTCTATTTGCCTAGGCTGGCAGCCTTCGCCCATCTCTCCCCAATCGTCATAGCACCCATAAAATATAGCCTCAAAATTGCATTCCTAAAAGAGACTTGTATGTCACCAGAATATATATTCATCAACACTTTCATATGGAAAAAAAATCCGAAAGAATCATTGAAATACTAAGTGTTTCATCCAAAAAGAATCTGTGTATTGAATTTTAAAATAAGCAAAGCTTTGTTCTTTTGTAGAAGATTTTCCCGCCCTTAATACCTCTTAGTAAGCATCCTGCTACAAGAGCACCAAACATTAGACCTTCGATCCTCTGTTGACAGAATTCTGTTACTTTTCTGCCTCATTGACCCTTAGACGTTGTAGCTTTGATAGGTAAATGTTCGCCCAATAAAATGTCAAGAACTGTGATAATTCAAATATGCTTTTAATTCAGGGGCAGCAAGCTTAGATTTTTTTTCTCCCTTTCTATGGACTTAATGTACAGGATTTGAGTGACTTGGCTGAACTTGGATTAACAATGTGCATCACTTGTCAGGATGCTTCTATTTATCGTTCTTTTAATGCTGCCTCAAACTAAATTCTGAACATCAGAGTACTCATCGCATGCCTGTGATGCTAAACATTTCAATTTACTGCTGAGGTTTTACACGTGAACTACAGAGTACTCATTGCATGCCTGCGATGCTAAACATTTCAATTTACTGCTGAGGGTTTACACGTGAACTACAGAGTACTCATTGCATGCCTGCGATGCTAAACATTTCAGTTTACTGCTGAGGGTTTACACGTGAACTACAGAGTACTCATTGCATGCCTGCAATGCTAAACATTTCAATTTACTGCTGTGTTTTTACATGTGAACTACTAAATGTAGTAGATTTTTGAAAGGACATGATATATGTACTTAATTACCAGTTTTACTTTTCCATGTGTATACCTGCATTTGGAGATTTAGAGTTTGCTGTGTTTTATATAAATATTGACAAGTTAGCTTGAACACCACTGGATGTCCTTACATTCACCATTGCAGTATTCCTTACTAATGAGATTCCCTGCTGTGAAGCACTCCATCCGGCCAGTTTACAAAAGATTTCCATTGCTTTAAGGTACACTGAACGTCACCTGCTTACTCCTTGTGTAAGGTAGGGCATAAAAGTGAAGTTCAGGCGTACCATCCTCAGAACTTTTTTGCTGCCAGTCAGAATGCTGTTTAACTGCTGGTCTGTTGCATACATCCATTTTTCTTCAAGGGCTGCTGCTTCTGTTTCAGTTCTGAGGAGATATTCATGGCTTCATCTTCAACCTCTGCCTGATGATATTAAGGCTAAGTTACTTGATGCTCCCCTGGATAATACTCTTTTTGTTTGATGAAGCAGCTGCTGGTTTATTTAAGTTTCTTCAGGACAAGGGGAAGGCTTTACATGAGCTTAAGCATGTCTTTGTTTCTCCTGTTCCTAACTTTCAATGGAACTACTATTCTAAGCCAGCCTTTGTTTGTAGGCTGTCTTGCCTTCCTTCTAAAGATAAAAAGGGTAGTAAACGAACTCCTCCTGCTAAAGACACTCAGACTGCAGGGATTCTTAAGCATTTCCTTTCCTGACAAACCAGGTCCTGTCTCACTATCCACTCATTCCCAGCCACATTCCTCTGTCTCCTCTTGTTTGGCTCCAGATCACCCAGGATTCTTGAGTTTTATCAATCATTCGTCAATGGTACTTCATGGTCTGGATTTCCTGTCCTCCTTTTACGGGCATTCCTCAAGAGGTTCTTGAGGACCTCTTGTCTCAGGGTACTATTCAAGAAGTGCATGTGTCCCAAAGGGGGAAAGGGTTTTATTCAAGAATGTTTCTAGTACCCAGAAAAGAAGGTACTTGGAGACCTATTCTAGACCTCTCCCATCTGAACACCTTTCTGAAGGCGCCTTCCTTTCAAATGTTGTCCCTTCAGTCCTTTTTTCCACTCTTGCTCCCTCAGGCCTTTCTGGTGTCTCTGGACCTCAAGGATGCTTATCTCCATATTCCGATCCATCCTCTTTTCATGATTTTTGCATTTCTCTGTTGCTTCCTGGCATTTTCAGTTCTGTTCTTTGTCCTTTGGCTTTTCTACTGCCCCAAGGGTGTTCACCAAATGCCTCACTCCTGTGATTGCCTTTTGCAGATTTCAAGGGATCCAAATCTTTCCTTATTTGGATGACCTGCTGATTCAGACACCTTCTCCAGAGATCCTTTTGCAAAATCTTCATTTTACCATTTCTCTTCTTCAGAGCCTGGGGTTCACAATAAACTTCAACTTCATGTCTTTCTGGGTTGCAGGTTTCAAATGGTGCCAATGCTGGCATCACTGCCTCCTTCAAAAGCATTAACTCTCATGTCTTTCTTTCAAAATCTTCTTCCCCTGGCCTCCATTTCAGCCAGGGAGCTTCTGAGAGCTCTGTGTTTCATGACTTCCACCACTCTGATGCTTCCTCTGGCCAGATTCTACATGAGAAAGTTCCAGTGGTTTCTGAAGTTGTTGTGGCTTCAGCATGCACATCCTCTAGACTTTTCTGTTCCTCTTCTCCCGTGTCTCAAGGTTGAACTTCTGTGATGGATTCAGCAGTTGTCTCTGAATCCAGGGCTCCTGTTTCAGCCTCTGCTTCCATCTCAGGATCTGTTCACAGATGCTTTAGATGTGGGATGGGGAGCAACGTTTGGCTCCCTGAAGGTTTAGGGAGTGTGGTCACCTTGTCAGCAGAAGGAGCACATCAACATCAAAGAGATGGAGGGCTCTTCTGCTGGCTCTTCAGGCCTTTTATCCTCTCTTCTCTGCAGGGCCTCTCAAGGTATTCACGGACAATACCACAATCATGGTATATCAACAAACAGGGAGGTAAGAGATCCTACCATCTTTGCCAGCTAGCACTTCTGGTATAGGATCTGGCTATCCAATATCATGTGACTGTTTAGGCAGTTTACATTCCATCAGATTGGAACATTGTGGCAGACAATCTGAGCAGGTCCTTCACTTAATCCCATAAATGGATGTTTCACAGGGATGTGTTTCTGACCATTGTTCACTAGTGAGGTACTCCTCAAGTAGATCTCTTTGCCTCCCCTTTGAACAAACAACTTCCTCTGTTTTGTGCCAGAGTCCCAGGTCCTCTGGTGTGGAAGGTGGACGCCCTCTCATTTTCTTGGAAGGAGATGTTTCTTTATGCATTCCCTCCCCTTCCTATCATTCCAAGAGTCCTTTTCAAGATTCAATGGGATGCTCCCAAAATCTTGTTGGTGACTTCCTTTTGGCTGCGTCAGCACTGGTTCCCTCTACTTCTGCATCTTGCCAGGGGAAATCATCACAAGTTACCTCACAGGGTGGATCTGCTCACACAAGACAAGGGGTCTCTCATCCATCCCCACCGGTTCATGCTTCAGCTGACACTGTGGGTGATAGGGTGTCCTCATAAACACCTTTTTTCTGAGGATGTGCTGCAGGTCCTGCAGGAGGTCTACCTGATAATGCCGACATGCCAAAACACTGACAACGAAATAACCGACACCACAAAACCGAAAGTTCAAAAACACAACACTTCACATGCCTCACAAACCACAATCCTGACAATCAACAAAATAAATACCTTTTCCGAAAAACACACACACAACACAAGCACACCAAACACCTTACAAACCTACACTAAACCTTACATACACATCTATCTATGCACTAACCTTAACCCAAACCCTAGCCCTAAGGTCCATCACTATCGAACACTTACCTTACCCACACCCTAACCCTAACTCACTTAATCCGTCCCTAACCCTTAAGTCTGTCACTATCGCAAACTTACCTTACCCACAGCCTAACCCTAACTCACTTAATCCACCCCTAACCCTTAAGTCTGTCACTATCGCACACTTACCGTACCCATACCCTAACCCTAACTCACTTAATCCTCCCCTAACCCTAAAGTCCGTCACTATCGCACACTTACCTTAACATGTCGGTGTTCTCAGCATCGGGATTTTCAACTGTCGGTCTTCTCCATTGTCGATCTTTCGGTGTCAGTGTTCTCATTGTCGGTGTTTTAAGCTTTTGGTTAAATCAGGTAGACCCCCTGCAGGAGGGCAGGAAACCTATTACTAGGGAATCCTACTTATCTAAATGGAAGAGGTTTTCTATTTGTTGTCTTTCTCGTGACCTGGACCTACTTTCTGTTGATGTTCCCTTGGTTCTTTCTTATTTGTGTGAGTTGCTCAATGCTGGTTTGGCCTATTCTTCTATTAAGGCCCACTTATCAGCTCTTTCTACTTGTCTGCCTTTAACTCCCCCATTAGCTTCTAGATTTGAGGCTAAGCAGTTTCTTAAAGGCATCCTTAATATTAGAACAGACCAAATCCTATGCAAGGGGGAATGCACGGTCTGAACCAAGTACAAAGTTTCACCAAATAGACCAGCAAAGGCAGAACGGAGTTTGATAGTCCTTTATTTGTCGTACTACAACAAACTAGTTTCGGCAGAAATTGCCTTCTTCAGTGTTAGACAGTACAATCCAATTCCTTGTCATCAATCATTTAAATATAGATCAGGAACCAATGAGGCAAGCAGGTTCATCCATATTAATGAGATAAAAACTTTTTTCAAAAGTGTCTTATAGAACATCATACGGTGTGAAGCTTACAGGAGCACAACAGTAAGAAATCAAAAAATATATTGGCCAGACAGCCATTAGTCACAAAAAAGAAAAAAAGGTATCTTGAAAAATAAAAAATAAAAATAAAAATAAGGTAGTGTTAGATATATATATAAACATATATGTGTATCCCTACCTAACACATTCTAAACAATATATGTCCATATAGCAAAAGGTTAAGTATAGACATAATTAATAATTGGACAGGCCTACCACCTGGGTTGCCTAATAAGGTAGTATTAGATACGTATATGAACATATATATATATATGTCCCTAACACACAAATTCTGAACAATATATGTCCATACAGCAAAAAAACTAAATATAGACATAATTAATAATTTGACAGGCCTACCACCTGGGTTGCAATAAGTCAGCAACCAACACCCCCCATACTCGATGTGCTGATGGTTAGACCAAGCCATATGAAAAAATATAAAAGAAAAAAATTTTTGCAAGAAAAAATTGCTCAAAACAACACAGAAAATACATATACATCATTTACATAAGAAAATATGACTATAATCCCTAGATCGATATCGCCCAGACCTTACAACATAGTGTATCAAAAAGGGTTCAATGATACATCAATGATCCCCTATAGGTGATCATTAAGACCCGGATGAAACAAACCCCCCAGGGTTGTAATCCAGTATTTTTCTTTTCGGTCTAATAGACCATGCCAACCTTGTTTATTAGTTCTATCTCCAGAAATGCGATCGATAACCATGAAATTAAATTTGGCCTGTGGATGTTTTAGTGTGTGCTGATATAGGGCACTAGTCTCCTTATGGTTCCTGACATCACTACGATGTTCATTCATTCTACATCTCAATGCTCTGGAAGTTTGGCCCACATAAAATGCACCGCAATAACAAGAAGCAAGGTACACCACCCAATCGCTGCTGCAATTACCAAAGATTTTTATATTAAATATTCTACTGGTGTTACGACTAGAAAATTCTTTGGATTTGGGCATATATGAACAGGAACCACAATGACCACAGGGGAAAGAGCCAAAAAGCTCATCACCATGTAATGTGAGTTGTTTGTGAATAGTACCCCCACTTGCCATGTGTTTGAAATGTGACAGGTAGGAGCCCAAGGTTTTGCCCCGTTTATATGAAAATTGACATCGTGGCCCTAGAATAGTTCGCAACCTATCATTTGCCAATAAAATATTCCAATGTTTATTGATAATGTTTCTCACCATGTTAATGTTTCTCCCAAATGTTGTGATAAATCTAACACCAGTACCAGAAGATGACTTGTTTTTATTTTTGTATTGCAACAGTTCTTCCCTCTCTATACAATTAGCTCTGCATTTGGCAGACGCGATATCATGTCGGTCATATCCTCTATTGATGAATCTCTGAGTAAGATCCCTGCTGGCTTGTTGGTATTCCTCTTCATTAGAACTAAGACGTTTAATACGAATAAATTGAGATATCGGAATACTGCTAATAGTGTGATGGGGATGTAAGCTGGAAGCATGTAGTAAGGTGTTATATTGTGGGTACTTGCGGAAAACTTTGGTAGACAAAGTATGATCTGGATTCCTGAAAACTGTGACATCCAAAAAATTAATAATATTTTTGTCATAAGTCACAGAAAATTCAAGTCCCCAAACATTGTCATTAAGGTATTCCACAAATTCCCGCAAGTAGCCCACATCCGCACGCCACACCAGCCAACAGTCGTCCAAATAACGTCGCCAAATGTCCATTTCGATCTGAAAGATGTTATGTGATATGTCATATATCATGTATTCCTCAACATAGGCCATAAAAAGGTCGGCATATATGGGAGCAAAAGATGCCCCCATAGCTGTTCCTTGTAACTGCCAATAGCATTGGCCTTGAAAATACAAAACATTCTTGTTGAGTACATGTTCCGACATACAGATCAGTAAGGTGTTAAAGCCAGGTGTATACAGATTTGCCCTTTCTAACCAGTATTGAATAGATTGCAAACCCGCCCAATGCGGTATGCTCGTGTATAATGATTTTACATCCAATGTACATAAATACCAATCAGGTTCCAATTGGGTATCTCTGATTAGCTGTAAGAATTGGGTGGTGTCCTGCAATCTTGATCTTATGAGGCCTAATAGTGGTTTCAGATATTTGGTGAGAAAGGCCGATAAGGGTTCAGTCAGGGAACCTATTCCAGAGACAATTGGTCTACCAGGTGGTTTTATCAGAGATTTATGAATTTTAGGTAAGAGATACAATATCTGTTTAGATGGTTCAGAAACCATGAGTGAGTTCAAACATTTTTTGTTGATAATGCCCTCCTCACAGGCTAACTGCAAAAAAGAATCTATTTCATCCTTGAAAACAGACGTAGGGTCTATGGACATGTGCATATAACACTTAACGTCAGACAATTGAGTCAGCCCTTCTTGTATATAATCAGCAGTATTCCAAACCACAACTGCACCTCCCTTATCAGCAGGGACTACCACTATATCTTTGTTATTACATAATTCATCCAAAGCTGACCTATCATCCGAAGTGAGATTACTTGCTAACATGATATGCCCTAAATTCCCAAAGTGAATATCCCTCAAAATGGTATCCATGAATATGGAAACATGTTTATTCATGGGTGGTTGGAAGGAAGATTTGCCAAAACTAAAGTCTTCTGAAGGTTTAGAATTGTCATCATCAAAAAACAATTTGAGATTCAAAATACGACAAAACGACTGTAAATCTTGGACAATATGATATTCTTGACTAAAAAAAGAGGGAATATAGTTAAGACCCTTGTTCAAAAGAGCAGTCTGTTCATTAGTTAAAGAAACTTTGGACAAATTCAATACATTCTGGTTACACTCTGGCATAGCCCCTACCTCAGGAGGTTGTCCAGTAAACCCTGGAATGAAACCTGAGTGATTGGCCTTTCTGTGCTTTCTGCCCCCCCGGTGTCCCTTGCCCCTTCTAAAGGGGAACTTTTATTTGTTTTCTTCCTGTTAGGCGAATCCCTCTCACTGACCCCTTCACTATCAGTGAGAGATGATTCCTCCCCAGAGGTACTAAATGAGGTACTACAAGGACTTTAGCGATCTTTTTAATATCAGCCAGTTATATATTGGCTTTTGGTGAGGCTCTCACACTGAGACTTGTAATACATTATACTGGAATTCTGGAGTTCAATTACATTAATATATCAATATTAGGATATAATTGTCCTGAATCTATCAGTATCATATATATATATACAGGACAGGATAGGATGTTTACATACCTGTGTTGATTTAGATCCCCTAATATAATGTTGGTTTAGAATAAGGATGATATTCACTTTAAGAACGCTAATAGACATTGTGTTTTACTTTGTTTATTGAGGGTTATATACATGCAAATAACTATTGATATACCTTAATATCGACAGGATTGTTTAATCAAAGCTTAGAAATTATTGTGTTTTTTACTAATCTAAGCATATTAGTCAAGAATATCATATTGTCCAAGATTTACAGTCGTTTTGTCGTATTTTGAATCTCAAATTGTTTTTTGATGATGACAATTCTAAACCTTCAGAAGACTTTAGTTTTGGCAAATCTTCCTTCCAACCACCCATGAATAAACATGTTTCCATATTCATGGATACCATTTTGAGGGATATTCACTTTGGGAATTTAGGGCATATCATGTTAGCAAGTAATCTCACTTCGGATGATAGGTCAGCTTTGGATCAATTATGTAATAACAAAGATATAGTGGTAGTCCCTGCTGATAAGGGAGGTGCAGTTGTGGTTTGGAATACTGCTGATTATATACAAGAAGGGCTGACTCAATTGTCTGACGTTAAGTGTTATATGCACATGTCCATAGACCCTACGTCTGTTTTCAAGGATGAAATAGATTCTTTTTTGCAGTTAGCCTGTGAGGAGGGCATTATCAACAAAAAATGTTTGAACTCACTCATGGTTTCTGAACCATCTAAACAGATATTGTATCTCTTACCTAAAATTCATAAATCTCTGACAAAACCACCTGGTAGACCAATTGTCTCTGGAATAGGTTCCCTGACTGAACCCTTATCGGATTTTCTCACCAAATATCTGAAACCACTATTAGGCCTCATTAGATCAAGATTGCAGGACACCACCCAATTCTTACAGCTAATCAATGATACCCAATTGGAACCTGACTGGTATTTATGTACATTGGATGTAAAATCATTATACACGAGCATACCGCATTGGGCGGGTTTGCAATCTATTCAATACTGGTTAGAAAGGGCAAATCTCTATACACCTGGCTTTAACACCTTACTGATCTGTATGTCCGAACATGTACTCAACAAGAATGTTTTATATTTTCAAGGCCAATGCTATTGGCAGTTACAAGGAACAGCTATGGGGGCATCTTTGCTCCATATGTGCATGCCTTTTATGGCCTATGTTGAGGAATACATGATATATGACATATCACATAACATCTTTCAGATCGAAATGGACATTTGGCGACATTATTTGGACGACTGTTGGCTGGTGTGGCGTGCGGATGTGGGTTACTTGGAATTTGTGGAATACCTTAATGACAATGTTTGGGGACTTGAATTTTCTGTGACTTATGACAAAAATATTATTAATTTTTTGGATGTCACAGTTTTCAGGAATCCAGATCATACTTTGTCTACCAAAGTTTTCCGCAAGTACCCACAATATAACACCTTACTACATGCTTCCAGCTTACATCCCCGTCACACTATTAGCAGTATTCCGATATCTCAATTTATTCGTATTAAATGTCTTAGTTCTAATGAAGAGGAATACCAACAAGCCAGCAGGGATCTTACTCAGAGATTCATCAATAGAGGATATGACCGACATGATATCGCGTCTGCCAAATGCAGAGCTAATTGTATAGAGAGGGAAGAACTGTTGCAATACAAAAATAAAAACAAGTCATCTTCTGGTACTGGTGTTAGATTTATCACAACATTTGGGAGAAACATTAACATGGTGAGAAACATTATCAATAAACATTGGAATATTTTATTGGCAAATGATAGGTTGTGAACTATTCTAGGGCCACGATGTCAATTTTCATATAAGCGGGCAAAACCTTGGGCTCCTACCTGTCACATTTCAAACACATGGCAAGTGGGGGTACTATTCACAAACAACTCACATTACATGGTGATGAGCTTTTTGGCTCTTTCCCCTGTGGTCATTGTGGTTCCTGTTCATATATGCCCAAATCCAAAGAATTTTCTAGTCACCAGTAGAATATTTAATATAAAAATCTTTGGTATTGCAGCAGCCGATTGGGTGGTGTACCTTGCTTCTTGTTATGCGGTGCATTTTATGTGGGCCAAACTTCCAGAGCATTGAGATGTAGAATGAATGAACATCGTAGTGATGTCAGGAACCATAAAGGAGACTAGTGCCCTATATCAGCACACACTAAAACATCCACAGGCCAAATTTAATTTCATGGTTATCGATCGCATTTCTGGAGATAGAACTAATAAACAAGGTTGGCATGGTCTATTAGACCGAAAAGAAAATACTGGATTACAACCCTGGGGTTTGTTTCATCCGGGTCTTAATGATCACCTATAGGGATCATTGATGTATCATTGAACCCTTTTGATACACTATGTTGTAAGGTCTGGGCGATATCGATCTAGGGATTATAGTCATATTTTCTTATGTAAATGATGTATATGTATTTTCTGTGTTGTTTTGAGCAATTTTTCTTGCAAAAATTTTTCTTTATATTTTTCATATGGCTTGGTCTAACCATCAGCACGAAAGTATGGGGGGTGTTGGTTGCTGACTTATTGCAACCCAGGTGGTAGGCCTGTCAAATTATTAATTATGTCTATATTTAGTTTTTTTGCTGTATGGACATATATTGTTCAGAATTTGTGTGTTAGGGACATATATATATGTTCATATACGTATCTAATACTACCTTATTAGGCAACCCAGGTGGTAGGCCTGTCCAATTATTAATTATGTCTATACTTAACCTTTTGCTATATGGACATATATTGTTTAGAATGTGTTAGGTAGGGATACACATATATGTTTATATATATATCTAACACTACCTTATTTTTATTTTTATTTTTTATTTTTCAAGATACCTTTTTTTCTTTTTTGTGACTAATGGCTGTCTGGCCAATATATTTTTTGATTTCTTACCGTTGTGCTCCTCTAAGCTTCACACTGTATGATGTTCTATAAGACACTTTTGAAAAAAAGTTTTTATCTCATTAATATGGATGAACCTGCTTGCCTCATTGGTTCCTGATTTATATTTAAATGATTGATGATAAGGAACTGGATTGTACTGTCTTACACTGAAGAAGGCAATTTCTGCCGAAACTAGTTTGTTTTAGTACGATAAATAAAGGACTATCAAACTCCGTTCTGCCTTTGCTGGTCTATTTGGTGAAATCCTTAATATTAGACCTCCAGGAAGCCTGTTCCTCCTCCCTGGGATTAGGTTCATAGGTTCATAGGTTTATACTAGGCTATCTGCCCTAAGGCATTTATAAGCCTAGCCCAAGGTTTTGTGGCTTACGCCACCCCTTATGTTAAAAATACTGTGCCCATTAGTTTGTTGTGCCTCTGTCCAGCAGTGACACAGAGATGATTCGGGGTAAACCTGATCTCCCATCCACCGGTCAAGATTTCTCTTGAACAGAGCCAGCGAGGTGCTCTGCCTCACATGAACTGGGATTTTATTCCACAGCATAGGGAGTCTCTGGGTGACAAATCTATCCCTCCAGCATGTCCTATTTATATCCGTGCTAAGGTTTAAGTCACTTGCTCTAGTGGATCTGGTAGATATGGATTTTTTGAGGTGGAGCATGTCCATTAATTCCGGGTTGGACATGGCCTTGTATGTCAGGCACAGGTCACGTCTGAGCAGGGGGTATGCGACTGAATAGAGCTGGAGTTTCTTCAGTCTGGCAGCATATGACAGATTTTGGAGTCCCTTTATCCTTTTGGTGAGGAACTTTTGGGGTCTCTCCAATTGCTGCAGGTGTCGGGTGAGATACATCCCGAATTTAATCTTAATTTTGTTCTGGAAAAATTGACTCAGGCTCCTTTTGAGCCTGCTGTTTCAGTTTCCTTGCAACATTGTTCTTGGAAGACAGTTATTTTATTAGCTCTTACTTCTGTCAGATGGGTGTCTGAGTTGCAAGCCCTTATGGCTTGTCCACCTTTTTTGATATTTCATGAGGACAGGGTGTCCTTGCATAGCAATCCTTCTTTTATGCCCAAGGTGGTTAATGAGTTGTCACTTAATCAGTCTATTAATTTGCCTACCTTTTTTTTCCCTCTCTGCAATCTGACAGTGAGGGGGTGTAGCATACCTTAGATGTACATAGACAGCTCAGATTTTATTGGGATAAAACTAAAGCTATCAGGAAGTCTGACCAGTGATTGATTTCCTTTCATCCTAGGTCTTTAGGTTTGGCTGTTTCCAAGCAAACTATTTCCACTTGGATTTCAAAGGCTATTTCCTTTTGTTACACTTTTCATGGCAAGAGCCTTCCTTCTTCTATTAAACTTCATTCCACTAGAGCTGTGGTTTCTCCTGGTGCTTTTTCCAAAGGCTTAGATGCTAATTCTATTCTTGAAGCTGCTACATGGACTTCTGTGCATACCTTTACCAAACATTACCCGTTGGATGGTATCTCCAGAGCTGGTGTTGCTGCTGCCATTCTTCCTTACTTCTGTGCATACCTTTACCAAACATTACCCGTTGGATGGTATCTCCAGAGCTGGTGTTTCTGCTGCCATTCTTCCTTACTTCTGTGCATACCTTTACCAAACATTACCCATTGGATGGTATCTCCAGAGCTGGTGTTGCTGCTGCCATTCTTCCTTACTTCTGTGCATACCTTTACCAAACATTACCAGTTGGATGGTATCTCCAGAGCTGGTGTTGCTGCTGCCATTCTTCCTTACTTCTGTGCATGCCTGCAAACATTACCAGTTGGATGGTATCTCCAGAGCTGGTGTTGCTGCTGCCCTGCTACCTTACTTCTGTGCATACCTTTACCAAACATTACCAGTTGGATGGTATCTCCAGAGCTGGTGTTGCTGCTGCCATTCTTCCTTACTTCTGTGCATACCTTTGCAAACATTACCAGTTGGATGGTATCTCCAGAGCTGGTGTTGCTGCTGCCATTCTTCCTTACTTCTGTGCATACCTTTACCAAACATTACCAGTTGGATGGTATCTCCAGAGCTGGTGTTGCTGCTGCCATTCTTCCTTACTTCTGTGCATACCTTTACCAAACATTACCAGTTGGATGGTATCTCCAGAGCTGGTGTTGCTGCTGCCATTCTTCCTTACTTCTGTGCATACCTTTACCAAACATTACCAGTTGGATGGTATCTCCAGAGCTGGTGTTGCTGCTGCCATTCTTCCTTACTTCTGTGCATACCTTTACCAAACATTACCAGTTGGATGGTATCTCCAGAGCTGGTGTTGCTGCTGCCATTCTTCCTTACTTCTGTGCATACCTTTACCAAACATTACCAGTTGGATGGTATCTCCAGAGCTGGTGTTGCTGCTGCCATTCTTCCTTACTTCTGTGCATACCTTTACCAAACATTACCAGTTGGATGGTATATCAACAAACAGGGAGGTAAGAGATCCTACCATCTTTGCCAGCTGACACTTCTGGTATAGGATCTGGCTATCCAATATCATGTGACTGTTCAGGCAGTTTACATTCCATCAGATTGGAACATTATGGCAGACAATCTGAGCAGGTCCTTCACTTAATCCCATAAATGGATGTTTCACAGGGATGTGTTTCTGACCATTGTTCACAAGTGAGGTACTCCTCAAGTAGATCTCTTTGCCTCCCCTTTGAACAAACAACTTCCTCTGTTTTGTGCCAGAGTCCCAGGTCCTCTGGTCTGGAAGGTGGACGCCCTCTCATTTTCTTGGAAGGAGATGTTTCTTTATGCATTCCCTCCCCTTCCTATCATTCCAAGAGTCCTTTTCAAGATTCAACGGGATGCTCCCAAAATCTTGTTGGTGACTCCCTTTTGGCTGCGTCAGCACTGGTTCCCTCTACTTCTGCATCTTGCCAGGGGAAATCATCACAAGTTACCTCACAGGGTGGATCTGCTCACACAAGACAAGGGGTCTCTCATCCATCCCCATCGGTTCATGCTTCAGCTGACACTGTGGGTGATAGGGTGTCCTCATAGACACCTTTTTTCTGAGGGTGTGCTGCAGGTCCTGCAGGAGGTCTACCTGATAATGCCGACATGCCAAAACACTGACAATGAAATAACCAACACCACAAAACCGAAAGTTCAAAAACACGACACTTCACATGCCCGACAAACCACAATCCCGACAATCAACAAAATAAATACCTTTTCCGAAAAACACACACACAACACAAGCACCTTACAAACCTACACTAAACTTTACATACACATCTATCTATGCACTAACCTTAACCCAAACCCTAGCCCTAAGGTCCATCACTATCGAACACTTACCTTACCCACACCTAACCCTAACTCACTTAATCCGTCCCTAACCCTTAAGTCTGTCACTATTGCACACTTACCTTACCCACACCCTAACCCTAACTCACTTAATCCATCTCTAACCCTTAAGTCTGTCACTATCGCACACTTACCATACCCACACCCTAACCCTAACTCACTTAATCCTCCCCTAACCCTAAAGTCCGTCACTTACCTTAACATGTCGGTGTTCTCAGCATCGGGATTTTCAACTGTCGGTCTTCTCCATTGTCGATCTTTCGGTGTCAGTGTTCTCATTGTCGGTGTTTTAAGCTTTTGGTTAAATCAGGTAGACCCCCTGCAGGAGGGCAGGAAACCTATTACTAGGGAATCCTACTTATCTAAATGGAAGAGGTTTTCTATTTGTTGTCTTTCTCGTGACCTGGACCTACTTTCTGTTGATGTTCCCTTGGTTCTTTCTTATTTGTGTGAGTTGCTCAATGCTGGTTTGGCCTATTTTTCTATTAAGGCCCACTTATCAGCTCTTTCTACTTGTCTGCCTTTAACTCCCCCATTAGCTTCTAGATTTGAGGCTAAGCAGTTTATTAAAGGCATCCTTAATATTAGACCTCCAGGAAGCCTGTTCCTCCTCCCTGGGATCTTAATTTTGTTCTGAAAAAATTGACTCAGGCTCCTTTTGAGCCTGCTGTTTCAGTTTCCTTGCAACATTGTTCTTGGAAGACAGTTATTTTATTAGCTCTTACTTCTGTCAGATGGGTGTCTGAGTTGCAAGCCCTTATGGCTTGTCCACCTTTTTTGATATTTCATGAGGACAGGGTGTCCTTACATAGTAATCCTTCTTTTATGCCCAAGGTGGTTAATGAGTTGTCATTTAATCAGTCTATTAATTTGCCTACCTTTTTTCTCTCTCCCCGCAATCTGACAGTGAGAGGGTGCTACATACCTTAGATGTGCATAGACAGCTCAGATTTTATTTGGATAAAACTAAAGCTATCAGACAATCTGACCAGTTATTCGTTTCTCTTCATCCTAGGTCTTTAGGTTTGGCTGTTTCCAAGCAAACTATTTCCACTTGGATTTCAAAGGCTATTTCCCTTTGTTATACTTTTCATGTGAGATCCTTCCTTCTTCTGTAAAAGCTCATTCCACTACAACTGTGGTTTCTTCTTGTGCTTTTTTCAAAGGCTTAGATGCTAATTCTATTCTTGAAGCTGCTACCTGGCCTTCTGTGCATACCTTTACCAAACGTTACCAGTTGGATGGCATCTCCAGGACCAGAGCTGGCTTTGCTGCTGCCATTCTTCATGGCTTCTTGGAGGGCTCTGCTGCTTCCTCTTCCCAGGTTTCTTCTTGAGCTTTGGCACTCTCCCATTTGTAAGGAACACTGCAGCAGCGAATGTAAGCACATTGTACAGTTGTGTAAAATCTTACCATAATGGTAGATGTCCTTGCCTTCACCGCTGCAGTATTTGCTCCCTCCCTCCATCCTCCTGGTCTTTTTCCCTTATTGGCTGTGCAGATTCTCCTTGGTTTTCCTTGAACTGGCGTTCCCACTGGGGCAATCTGTTCTGAGGATGGTACACCTGAATGTCACCTTTATGCCCTACCTTATGCAAGGAGTATGCAGGTGATGTTCAGCGTACCTTAAAGCAATGGAAATCTTTTGTATACTGGCCAGATGGAGGGCTTCATGGCAGGGAATCCCCTTAGTAAAGAAAGGAATACTGCAGTGGTGAAGGCAAGGACATCGACCGTTATGGTAAGATTTTACACAACTGTACTTTACTGAATCTTTTTACTACATGAAGACAGAGCTCTCACATAGACTGGGCTGTTTGCTGTATCTGCTGCTTGGAATTTGCCTTCCAATAAGTTTCACTTTTCTCCTGACCTCAGCAAGGACCATACTGCCATGTAAGACAAATATTTCCATGGCAGAGAACTATGAGAAAGTACAATACATTAAAATATAAATAATAAAAGTATGCTGGGAAAATCCCACTCCCCATCCTGCTAAGAGAGCTTGAACTAGCCAGATACACATTTGCATTTTGCATCACAGCATTTAGTCTGTTCTCAGGAAAATACTGTTAAATTCTTAATGTTAACAGGTCATATTAGCTGGATTCAGAATCCCACAATCACAACTTTTAAATTTACTGCTTTGACTTTTGCAACACTGCATCTGTCCTTTGCATAGGCTATACACAATATTTTGCAGAGTAGACTGACGATGTCTACCTCTTCCCATCAAGTAACTATCTTACTCCAGAACATTTGCCACCTTGGTCAATGGCTGGGCACTCTGCTCAGTCTGTCTTCAGCACAGCTTGTATAACTAAGACACAAGGTCCTTAAGTACCATATCTTACTCTAGAACGTTTGCCCACTTTGGTCAATGGCAGGGCACTCTGCTCAGTCTGCGTTCAACACAGCCTGCATAACTATGACACAAGGTCCTTAAGTATCTCATGGCTTAGAGTAATGAAAACCTTCTCTGCTTTTACTTAACAAGTAACCCAAACAAGGTTTCTCATTTTACATCTAAACTCTAATATGAAGTGCATTAGGAGGTGATGTAGTTGTATCACCAGTGACTTTAGACAGGTGCAAGCCATCCATTACTTCATTTCTTCTCTGTTATGCTTGTGTGTGTGTGTGGGGGGGGGGGGGGGGGTATACTAAATTCCATGCTGTGGCTTCTTGGGGTAACTTGCTGTAATTTGATCATGCAACTCACCAATTCATTCTACAAGGCTTCCAGAAGGCAGAGTATAAGGTAGAGTTTGTTGTAGGAGGCCAGCAGTAACCTCTCACCCACCCAAAAGCACACACACTCATGCACACAAACACATATACGCACACACACATGCAACATGCACTCACATGCACATAAATGCACACATACTGCTGTTCCTTGTTGATCTGTTTGCCAGACTACTTCATAGATTTAGGTCTATTTATAATATGAAGTAAATCGCCCTTTTAAGTTTGTCTCATGCAAATTTCTAGTGAAACAGTGTGACTGAAACAAAACTTTCAGCAACCCCTAGGCAAGAAACTGCCAGTAGATTTTGAATGCAACTACTTGCATTTCTTTTTCATTTCAGCTGATGAAGCAGTACTGTTGAATCGGAGAAGACTGCATTCAACAACTGTACTGAGACTAGAAGCTAGTGGGACTCTTGTACAGTTTCGCACAATTTTTGTTTTCTTTCTGATTCTTTTAGGGAATTTGCAAGGAAAATAAGCCAAGAAGAAATAAAAGAGAGGGTGAAAGTGAACTGGGTGCAAAGCATATGACCTTAGCCTATTTCAGGGACTTGTAATGAATAATAATTCTTGTGTGTCATTTCAGACAGAACTGAAATGATCATCATGTCAGTGTCAGCTGGATGTTTCCCTTCTAAGCAATGACCCTGACATGCCAAACAATATTTACCTAATAAGCGACAAGTAAAATATGACCTAGTCAGTAACTGAATGTCCAACTCCCTTATCTTAAAATAAACTCAGTTTCTGAGAATGAATACATGTGGTCTTTGTTTTCAGACATTAATTTTAAGTAGTGGTAAGGGAAAGGTCCTGGTATGTGTCATGATTGCTCAATCAAGGCTTGGATGAGAATTCAGCCTTTAAAGATACAGCATGTGTTCGTCACCACGTAGAAATATTTGACCAGTTGGCAGTTGTGGCAAAAATGTCAGTAGGTCTGTTTCATTTTCTTTTTTCGATTCTTGTCATTCTGGAAAATACATAAATTCCCAAAGACATGAAATAGAAACATTTTGAAAGTCCCCTGTATAAAAGCTTTATATCTTAGTGTAGAATTATGCTCTTTGTAGTGTGCAGAATGTTATAAAATAAATATTAGGAATTTGCAGTGTGACTTTGACATACTAGTTTGGAAGTTTATGTAGAAACTTTTCTTATAACCTTCAGTGGCAGAATTACCTGTTGCAAAAATACTAATAAGCAAGTCACAATTATCAGTGAGTACTAAAGCCAGTATTTTCATAGTCTGGGGCTTCACATTTTCATAGTTGTAATCTGCAAAGAGCAGCAATACAAGGCTATGCAAATCTTGGACTTTCAGCATGAATATGGAAATGCAAAAGAGTTGTTATAAGCACACACACACACACGCACACCCCCATTGCAAAAGCATAACATGCTTAATGCATAAGCAACAGGGGGCCTGCTAATATGCTGATAAGAGGCCTTAGACATTTGTGTAAGAGTATGATTCTTAGACATGCATCTATAATGTAATTTGCATACTGTGTGTATAAATATCCCTTAACTTACACCAGTAAGCACCAGTGTTCCAGAAGTATATGAAGACGCAATTGTAGATCACTTTGGTAAATGTTTCATTTTTGCTTGTGCATAGTTGGACATATTACTGAAGGGATCACTTGGGTAAATGTTTCATTTATTTAACATTTGTTTACCAGGAAAGTCCAACTTGGAACAAAGCCAATTTTCAGCAGAGGCCCGGGAAGAAACACTATAGACACGTGTCTTTGTAATGCGGGAGGAGAACAGAGCACCTAGAAGAAACCCATACAGATGCAAAGAGGACATGCAGACTCCACACAAAAGTTATCCCAGCCAAAAATCAAACTGGAAAACCTCTTGCTGTGAAGCAACAGAGCAATAACTGCACCAATGTGCCATCCAGGTTCATGTTGGTACTTGTGCATAGTTGGATATTCTCCTGAAGGTGGTGCTTGGGGAAATGTTTAATTTTGGTGCTTGTGCATACCTGGATACATTAATGAAGAGGTCACTGGAGGAATAATTCATTTGTGTGTCAATGAAGTGCTGGTCCATACATGGTCAGGCAACTGAAGTGATCACAAAATAATTTATTTTCTGTTATTGCAGTGCTTGTGCACAATTAAGACAAACTAATGAAGGGGTTGCTGGTGGGAATAATTCATTGTGTGACAGGAAAGTGCTTGTGCACACTTGGGAAAACTACTGAAGGGATGGCTGGGGGCAAGTTTGTGGACTACAACTGCAATATCAAAGGCAAAGCATCGCTTTTAACAATGAATGTGAGTACCGAGCGAATATCTGACTACGAATTGCAAAACCACTCATTGCCATATGCCACTTTACAACATTTCTCATTTGCATCTCATTATTTTTAAGGCCTTTCCCATTAGTGTAAATGGCCTCTATAAATCTTGCCTTTGCTATGCTCATTTGTAAACATCAAGGATACCTCTATCGCATATGTACAAATGAATATGAATACTGACCTAAAAGTATGAAGATAGTAAATGTAAGGATACATTATTGTGTGTATGTGTAGCTTTCAAGAAAAAGTGCATGGAAACAACTTTGTTCTTCCTGACATTCCTGTTGTTCCTGATATTTTCTGAAATACTTTGTTTTTAATAACCGTGCTACAGTGGAAGGCACACATTTCCCTGTTTAAGCATGAAGAGTTTCATGTTAAACACTAGAAGTCCACAGACTTTTTATTTATGCACTTCATGCAGTATATATATTTAATAAGGAATATGAACAACAATATATACATTCAATTTCACCCCCAATGCAGACAGAATTACTGCTTTAAGATACAAATAAGTAAATCATAATTTTCCATAATACCATTTTGAGCACTGTACTGCGGTGGTGGTGCTGCGGTAGCGTTGTCGCCTCACAGTAAGACGTTGTCCTGTTCGATTCTCAGCTAGAGCGTCTTCTGTGTGGAGACGTGCATGAATGGGCATACCTTCGTTGAAGGTTGTGCATCAGGGCCGGCAACTCAGCATGTAAATATTTACTGCCAATCATTAGCGGACCGGAGTTCCGCTGTGGCGACCCCTAACCGGGAAAAGCTGAAAGACACAAAAACAACAACCATTTTGAGCACCATATCTTAAACTGTAATGCATTCTGTCCTTCCACAAATTTTCATTAGTAATTTTAGAATAATTTCATTAGGAATTTTAGAATAACAATATAAAAGAATCATAACAGTGAACTGAATTATTGTATGTGAACATGACTTTGACTGTATTAACAGGTCTGATGTTTGTAACCCTGTTAGTCCAAATTCAGTTGAAACTCTGTGACATAAGGCACCTAGCATACATGTAAAGATTAAAGCTTGCAAGAAACTGGGATTTCTTAACTGCAGGGAAGAGGTGGACAGGAGGTGTTTCTAGACACACTACTGTTATCTTTTAGCGCCAGACATATCAGTCACTGGGCTGATAAAATCTCCATGCTCATTCAGCATATTGGCATTTACTCCCTCCAAATTATGTCTCTACATCTGTAGATTATACCCACATGTGTGGCATCAAAAATAGCCTAAACCACAAAGAACCCGATATGGTCACTTCATATAAATACAGAATTAGTTCTCTTGAAACACACATACACAAGACTCACATTCCCATACGGCATGATGCAATGAGAGAACTTGTGTGCCCCAATCTACCTTTCTCTTCAACAGAGTTATTTATAGCCTTAACTTTTATTCTTGTTGTGACATTGTCATGCATGTGGACAGTGAATTTTTTTTTTTATTTTTGCTGTTTGCTAATCAGGGTGGAGTGCCAGGCCATGTAGACTGTTTTCAGGCTCAGCCAGGGAGAAGAAATTAAAGTAGAAATAAATAAATACAGACTAAAATCAAAGTTACATTGCAATGAGTTCAGAAATTAAAATGACATTGTTATGTATTGCATACAAATACTGAATACATAATGAAAGCTTATAGAGTTAAATTGCATACTTTTGGTTAGTAATCATAGTACATATAACATTCACAATATCTTATAAAAAAGTATAGATGGAGTGGGTTAGGATGAAGGGGAGAACAATAAAAAAGGCAGTGTAGGAAGGGTTAAGAATTAGGAGGAGGTGTGATAGGGTGGAATTAAAGAATGGAGTATAATGGGGCAGAAAGGTAATAGTGGGGAGGTAAATGAAGGGAATGAACAAGGCTGGTAGGAAAAAGTATTGGGTAGGTGGGGGTGTGAAGTCTGCTGTAATTACTTACAGGGCATCACTTTGTAGAAGAGTACCGAGTGAGGGTACAACGTGGATATGTGTAACGACAGGATGAGTGTAGAATGGTACTGATGCCTCAGCTTGTAAAACAGCTGCACGTTGTTTTATTGAAGAGGAATTTATTCAGCTCATGCCTAAATTCTTTCCCGGGTTATGGATGCCAACACTGAAGGTAGCAATTTCCATGCTTGAGGATCCTTTGTGGAGAATCAATGATTTGCCATGTGAGTTTTAATGAATGGAATGTTAAAGGTGATTGAGTGCTGTGATCTGCGGTTATAACTGGTGGATTTCTTTGTTAGTCGGCTAGTAGAGGGGTTGGAGGTTTCCAGATGCAATAGTTTATAGGTTAGGGTCGACAGGAGTAGAGTACATCTTTGTTTTATTGAAAGCCATTTTATTTTTAAGAAACAAGCAATGATGTTCTTTCTGGATGCTAATAACATAAATCTATATATGCTTATGGATGTAGTTTGGAGATTGGTCAGTTTTTTCTTGAATGCACAGACTATGATGAACAGACCATATTCTATTTGAGCAAGTAACACTCCTTTAGCAGTTTCAGTTCTTCCTTCAAGGGATTGGATTTTTTTTTGTTGTTTTTACCAAGAAGAGAGTTTATTCTGTTTTTTGTTTTGGTGATATAGTCTTGAAAGTTTAGAGCTTGGTCCAGCCAAACACCAAGACATCTTGAGAATTGTGCTGTTTCAAAGGTTTTTTTGTTATTGTGACATATGTTCCATTGCTATGGAACTCAAGAACATATTCATGGCAAATATCATAGATTTTGTTTTGCTGATGCTGAGAATCTGATCATTAACCCTTTTGACAGTGAAAACATATGTGATCGTTATGGAGTGTTTTGACAAATTCACATTCTCATGCTGGACAGTGTACAGTATTGTGACAAATTGATTTTCACATATTGGACAAGCAGGTACATACCAACATAAGATGTCTATGTAATGAATCATGTTTAATAATTAAATTCTGTCTCTTCATCTGAATAAACAAATAATAAAGGTGCAGTTAAAAGAGATGGCCAAATGGCAAAGATATTGTTCCTCAGTGGTTGGTATGTGTCATGACCTAATAAAGAAATTCAATCATTTTTTCTGAAGCCAAAAATCATGCTTTATGAAGACTATCTGGAGAGAAAAGGAACCACAGGACTTCTATCCATTTCTATGTGAAATGACCCATAACTGACTACATATGCAGTTAAAACATCTGAAATGCAGAACCATTCTAGTGAAATGAGTGCCAGAATTTCCTTCACCCCATTTACTTGTAGTAATGAAAACTTGCATGTATTATCAGTACAAATAATAGTCATTTTCTGATTTTCGGTTGTCTTGGAGATACTGATGGTACAATAATTAGAGCAGTATTCTCTAGAGATTTTTATTCATGTTCCATGTAAACTACTTTTTCAGTCCATCTTTTTCTCAGTCTCTTGTCTCTCTCTCTCTCTATGTACGTATATCATGTTGGTATCAGCTCTTAAAAATGAGTGTTATGTTCTTATCGCGATAAGTGATACAAAAGGCCATAGAGAAGTTGGATTAAAATGCACTGTTTTTAGGAGTCATAATACAAATGAAATATTGCAATTCAGATACAATTCCAATTAAGACATATTTTTTTATTTCCTTACAGTCACTAGAGCCATATAAATACATTTCAGTATAATCATATGACTTTCAAAACTCTTCCCTTCACTTATTGCAATATAAATAATCATCAGTAAACTTCTGTTGCGGTGGTTGCACGATCATGGTTTACTGTCATTTGTGCAAACTACATGCTGATGAAAAGCAGAATGTTGTGCACAAAATGAAAAGTGTATGGGATAGTCAAAGACACATGCGAATGCAATAGTACATTCGTATAAGTGTGTTCGACTATATGTACAGAGATCGCGGTACAGTGCGGATTGGAAATTCATCCATATCCCCACTGTACTGCGATCTTGGAGTTGGAATATATTAGTAGCAGAGGTGCAGGGGCCTTGCCCCCCTGCAAAAATGTGATATGTCGTATAGGAATCTGATTTACATCAGCTCCTATATGGCTATCACGTGATGTTTTCAGTGACAATGTCGACTCAAATGTGTCAATCATTTGGGTCAATATTGTATAGGAGTGAAGAGTTTGGTTTCTGTGTTTATTTTCATTATTGTGAATGGCAAATGTTTTGCCTTTTCTTAGTAATGATAGTAAATCCAAGATCATAGGATCATAGGAGTTACTAGGCTAATGGCCCTGGGGTCCTTACAAGCCTATAAAAAGAAACCTCAGTCAGTACATGTCACCCCTGTCAATGAGGGACACATGTAGAACCCCTGGGACAAATTTGTGGTTTCCCATACACTCATCAAGGCTGAGCTTGAAAAGGGTCAGCGAGGTACTCTTTTTGATGTGTATGGGAAGTCTATTCCAGAGATTCAGGCCTTTCAAGTGGGTAATGTGCAAGGATTTAGACTTACAGATATGCAGCATCGCTAGCAGGGCAGGGTCTGAGATCAACTTGTAGGCGAGACACAGATCACCTCTGAGCAATCTGTATGATACTGAGCAGAGTGACAGTGATTTGAGCCTGTCGACATAGGACAGGTTTTGGAGGCCACGGATTCTCTTTGTGAGGTATTTCTGTGGCCTTTCAGGTTGGCGTAGATGTTTGGAAAGGTACACGTTATACTCAATTATTGGTCTAATGAAGGAGGAGTACAGAGAGGTAAAAATCTCCTTTTTTTCTGGATGCAATCCCTTTACGTATGAGATGAACCAAGTAAAAGGCTTTTCTGACCACTGCCTTTATATGATGGTCAAATGTGAGATTGTTATCAACCTGAGTAACCAGGTCTCTCACCACAGGTTGTATGCTTAGGGGTTGCCATTGTTGTGATTATCAGTAGGGGCTGTGTTTTTGTCGAATGGTATGAAACATTTTTTTGCATTTAGATTGAGGCCATGACTTTGGCACCAGTCATTAGTTGCTGTGAGACCCTCTTGCAGTATGTTAACGTCATTTGGGGAGTCAGTGACAGCACCCAACTTACAGTTGTCTTGCAAACTTGGTCAGCCACAGGCCTTTTGTTTTTGCCTGGACCTCTGAGAAGTAGATGCCAAACAGTAGGGGTCCCAGGATAGATCCCTGGGGAAGTTCACTAGTGACAGGTTTGCTATCAAAGGTGGAGGCACGTATTTTGACCTTGAGGGTCTTGTCAGTGAGCCAGTTGGCCACCCAACTGATGAGATAAGAACTTACGCCAAGTTATTTTAGCTTCTAGATGATGCCTGAGTGGGGGATTGTGTCAAAGGCTTTTGCGAAGTCAAGGTAAGCTGTATGTACTGATTTTCCATCATCCAGGGCCTTGGTGACAGTCTCAAAGAAGTCAACTAGGTTCAACAGGCAAGATCTGCCCTTGAGGAATCCGAACTGGGTGTGGTTAAATGCTTGGAGATTGCCTATGTCCTTGTTTATGAGATCCATAATAATATGATATATCAGATTTGGTGCAAATGGAATTGTATAGGCTGTGATTAACTCCCTAATAAGTCCTTAGTGAGTCCCTGTAGATAAACTACTTTAAGATGATTTGCTTCTAATTATTCCTGTGTTTCATCAAACCAAATGAAAGAGGTAGCCTTTAGAAAGAGAAGTGGCTAAAACAGCAGTTATCATATTCTTTGTTATCAAAGTTTTATTAGTAATTACATATGAGGCAATTAAATTACAGATGGTAAGGGAAAACAGCTCAATCTAGAGTTCAACTTACTATTATTATAATTATTTTCTTAATTCTACATTTTGAAGTATTTGCATGTTAAGGTTGGTGGCTGATAGAAATGGCCTTCTCAAAGAGGTCAGAGCATCAAAACCTAGCCCTAAATATGAGTGAAAGGAGGCATAAGCAGTTGGCTACAGAGTCAGCAGCTTATAAGAATGTAATTACATGGACAGGAAAGTACACTAAGAGATCCTAAGAGGTCCGTATCAGCAGATAAAATTACTATTTCATTTTTGCATAGAGTCCAGTGGTTTGTAGATGGTGGAATTTTCCTGAATTGCCTTAGAAGTATATCAGAAGTATTGAACTAGCCAGTCATACAGCATGCTATGAGCTGGTGAACTCTGCTCTTATCAAATGTTGGGTTTAATCTACATTCCTATGCTAACTTCTCAAAAGATGGTTACTAATCACTTGCAATGGATTTGACTGTGTCTGTTTTAGTCTCCATATGTTGGCTTACTTGTATGAAAGTAACTGTAGATCATTAACTCCAATAACAGTATGAGAGTATTCTAGGAGTGAATCACAATGTATAGTTTGCAAAGAAAAAAAACCACTGAGACTGCATTTTACAGCATTTCTATCTAGAGTGACAGACACATCTCACCTGTGCATCAGTTGTTTGGATATATGAAAACATACTTAAGAAACATTATGTATTCTTGCCAGCTCTGATGGCATATATGGATGAAGCTTAAAATACAGCTCAGATGACCTGAGTTTCATTAGTAGCTCAGGTGCCTGACAGAGCCAGCCAGGTGGGGGTGAGAATGAGTAGCTGCTGCAAACTTACCCACAGTGGGAAGGGAGATGCTGTTCTGACCTCACCATTTGGGTGCCATCTACTGGGAGCTCTAGGTATTGTACCCCTGGAGCAAGCATCTATGAGTATATGCTACTATCATCCATATAGGTTCACAGGTGTGTACTAGGCTAATGGCCCTGGAGCCTTTACAAGCCTAGTCCATAGGATTACCCTGGCATCATGCCACCCGACCTTAGTTCCCAGTGCCTCTGTCAAGAAGAGCCACTGGAGTGATCCCCAGGGTGAATTTTCTATTTCCCATCCACTCATCAAGATTTCTCTTGAAGAGGGCCAGCGAGGCGCTTCGCTTGACATATATGGGAAGTTTATTCCATAGCATGGGAAGTCTCTGGGTTATGAACCTGTCACTCCAGCTTATTCTGTTGATTGTGGTAATGAGGTTGAGGTCTCTGGAGCGTGTAGTGCAGAGGGATTGGGATTTCTTTAGATGTAGCATTTCTAACAGAGCTGGGTCAGACATGGCTTTGTAAGTCAAGCAGATTAAGTAGGCGATATGAGACAGAGAATAGTTGGAGTTTTTTTAGTCTGTCCCTATAGGACAAGTGTTTAAGGCCTAAGATCCTCTTTGTGAGGTATTTTTGTAGCCTCTCCAGTTATATGTGTCTAGTGAGGTACATGCCAAATGGGGCATTGTACTCTATGATTGGTCTAATGAGGGAAGAGTAGAGGGAGACAATGACTTCTTTCTTCCTGGATGCAAAACCCTTATTTATAAGATGTGCCACACAGATGGACTTTCTGACCACAGTGGCAATGTGGTGGTCAAAGAGAGGTTGCTGTCAACCTGTGTTCCCAGATCTCTTATGACGCCATCTGTGTCAGTGGACTACCATCAATGTGGCAATTCATGGGAACTGGGTTTTTCCCAATGGGGATGATGACACATTTTTTGGCACTGAGCTTAAGGCCATGGTTCTGACACCAGTCATTGGTCTCAGTGAGGCATTTCTGTAGGATGTCAACATCACTTGGGGAGTTAATTATGACTTCCAACTTGCAATCATCTGTGAACTTTGTCTGCCAGAGTCCCTTCATATTGGCATAGACTTCAGAGAAGTGGATACCAAACAGGAGAGGACCCAGGACCGAACCCTGTGGGACCCCACTCATGACTGATCGACAGTCTGACTTGGAGTCAGCTACTTTAACACTGTGGGTTGTATCCGTGAGCCAGTTTGCAACCCACCTAGTGATATAGGGTTTGATAGGGGCTTAGTGAGTTTTTCTATGATTCCTGAGTGGGGAATGGTATCAAAGGCCTTTGCCAGATCAAGGTAAGCTGTATGAACCACTTTGTCTTCATCCACAGCTCTGGTGACTGACTCAAAGAAGTCGACCAGGTTGAGCAGGCATGATCTACCCTTCACAAAACCAAACTGTATGGGATCCAGAGTTTGAGGTTGCCTATATCTTTATTAGGTCCATGATGATGCATTCCATAGGTTCATAGGTTGGTACTAGGCTATCGGCCCTAGAGCCTACATAAGCCTAGCCATAACAATTCCCTGGATATTTGTTCCCACAATATTTACTTCCCTGGACCCCTGTCTAGCAGGGTGACTGATGTGATCCCCAGGGTGACTTTCCTATCTCCCATCCAATCGTCAAGGTTCCTTTTGAAGAAGGCCAAGGAGGCACTCTGCTTGACATGTATGGGCAGTCTATTCCAGAGTATGGGGAGTCTCTGGGTCAGGAACCTATCCCTCCAGCATATTTTGTTCATTGTGATGACAAGGTTTAGATCCCCGGAGTGTGTGGCTCTGAGGGAGTGGGATTTCTTTAAGTGGAGCATGTCCAACAGCTCAGGCTTTGACATGGCCTTGTATGTTAAGCAGAGATTGTCTCTGAGTAGACAATATGCCACAGAGTATAGCTGGAGTTTTTCAGACGGTCAGCATAGGGCATCTGCTTTAGGCCTGTGATTCTTTTAGTGAGGTATTTCTGCGGCCATTCCAGCTGTTGCAGATGTCTTGTGAGGTACATACCAAACAGGGTGTTGTACTCTACAATGGGTCTAATGATGGATGAGTACAGTGGGACAATGACCTCCTTTTATTTGGATAAAAAGCCCTTAGTGACGGTGTGCCACATAGGATTTCCTGACTGTTGTGGCAATGTGGTTATCGAAGGTGAGGCCACTGTCCACCTGTGTCCCTAAGTCTCTCATCACACTTTCAGTGTTTAGTGTACTACCACCTATGTGGTAATTCATGGGTACATGTTTTTTTTCTCAAAGGGGATAACTATACATTTCTTAGCATTAAGCTTGAGCCCATGGCTCTGGCACCAAGCATCTGTTTCTGTAAGGCCCTTTTGTAGAATATGCACATCATTTGGGGATTCAATAATGGCTCCCAGTTTGCAGTCATCTGCGAACTTTGTTAGCCAGAGTCTCTTAGTGTTAACCTGTACTTCAGAGAATTAGATGCCAAACAAGAGCGGTCCCAGGACTGAACCCTGAGGTACTCCACTTGTCTGGAGCTGGATTTGGAGTCAGATACTTTTACAGTCTGGGTTCTGTCAGTAAGCCAGTTAGCAACCCATCGAGTGACATAGGGATTAATGCCCAGATTAGTAAGTTTATCTATGATTCCAGAGTGGGGGATGTTGTCGAAGGCCTTGGCGAGGTCCAGATAGCCTGTGTGGACCGCCTTACCCTCGTCCATAGCTCTGGAGACTGATTGGAAGAAGTCAATCAGGTTCAGGAGACAAGATCGGCCCTTCATGAACCCAAACTGGGTGGGGTCCAGTGTTTGAAGGTTGCCAATGTCTTTGTTTATAAGTTCCATGATAATGCGTTCCATGCCCTTGCAGATCAGGCTTGTCAGACTGATGGGATGGTAGTTCCCGGGATCCAAGGTGGATCCCCCCCCCCTTGTGGAGTAGGATAACTGTAGCTGTGCGCCACTCAGTGGGCACAAAGCCTGAGGTGAGGCTATGATTAAACATGACACCATAGGCGCCGGAAGTTTTTAAAGACTTGGGGGGGGGGAGTCGGTGGGTGACAGGGGCACTTAGTAAAAAGGGTAATTTTTTTATAACTATTTTCTACCACAACATAGGTTCACTTGGAGGCCATTTTAAGCTTAGCCAATTCCCTTTTGGTGCTTGAATTAACATTTTCTGATTGGTCTTAGCTATCCCCATGGCTGATAATTGTATATTAGCCCTAGTGAGAACAACTGTGATCATACCCTAGATAATTTGAGGGGGCCATGTAATGGATGCAGCATTTAGGAACTGCCTCTATCCATTAGTGACATGAGGGGAAATCCTGGAGTACATTTTCTATTACCCATCCTTAGATCCAAGTTGCATTTGAATATGGATGGATGAGCTTTGCTTTATTTTTATGGATAGTCTGTTCCAGAGCAGTGGTAGCCTCTGTGATATATATCCATCTATCCATAACATTCAGTTTAGATACCTGGACTGAGTATTTCTGATGCCATTTGACTTGCTGATGTTTAGTAGGTTCATCTGCATTATGTCAGAGGATGCTTTGTATGCCAGACATGTCACCTCTAAGCACTCTGTAGGATACTGAGTATAGTAATAAATCTTTGAGGTGGTTCATGCAATACCTTTTGTTTAGGACTTGTATCCTTTTAGTAAGGTATATCTGAAGGTATTCCAATTGTTGCATGGGGCTGGACAGATATATACCAAAGTGGGCATTATGCAAAATGATTGACATTATGAGAGCTTTGTAAAGGGGGAAATCAACATCTCTAGATCTAGTCACAATCAATTTGTTTATAAGCTGTGCAATATAGAAAGGCTTTCTTATGACTCTGGCCACATGTTGGTCAAAAGTTAGGTCACTGTACACACAAGTTCCCAAATGCCAAACAACTGGATCAGTTCTCAGAGGGCATTGTCATGATTTTGACACCAGTTATTATTTGGGACAAACCTTCCTGCATGATGGTTAAGTCATTTGGGGATTCAATAACTTCTAGCTTGCAGTCATCTCAGACTTAGCTGGCCAAAGCTCTTTGGTATTTCCTTTTACTTTTGAGATGTATATGCCAAACAGAAAAAGTCTCAGCACCGAACCCTGGGGGACTCCATTGGTGACTGGTCTCTTCCCTTGTTTTGATCTCCTGCATCCCAGGAGCCAAGTTGGCAATGTACAGGTGATGTGTTTGCTCCTACATTATTCATCTTTTGTGCCACACCTGAGTAGGGGATTGTGTCAAAATGCTTGGCCAGGTCAAGGTAATGTGGTGTGAACTATTTTACCTTCATCCATTGCTTTGTTAACAAGAGTAAATCTTAAAATTTGCCCATGATTTTGAGCTTTTCACACTTTCCTCTGGGCTGTTTTCAAACACATTTTTAGGGCCATGCATACATGTATGCATTCCTTGATTCACCTTCCTGATTGTATTAAATTATATTCCTTGTATAATACAGCAATCTTGTTAGACTTAAGTTAGAGCGCATTTTAAATTTATTGTTTAAACATTTTACCAGTAGGCAATGAAACAAAAATGCATTAACCAATAATGACAAAACTGCCCTATTCAGAACATTTCCATCATAAAGGTCTACTTCCACACACACAACTGCATTGTAAATTTATTGTTTGAACATTTTTCCAGTAGGCAATGAAGCAAAATGCATGCACCAGTAATGACAAAACTGCCCTGTTCAGAACATTTCCATGATAACAGTCTACTTTCACACACAGTTGCATTTTAAATTTAGTGATTGAACATTTTTCCAGTAGGCAATGAAGCAAAATGCACACACCAATAATGATAAAACTGCCCTATTCAGAACAATTCCATGATAACAGTCTACTTCTACACGCAATATATAAATACTGAATCACAGTAGACTATAAGCCATAGGCTTGTTGCACAGCTTCTTGAACTTATTTTCAATTGGGGGGGGGGAGCAAAAGGCCAAAAACCAGGCACACATTTTAAACATTGCGTGTATAATTTTGGAAAGTTGGTTGCATAAAATGTTGTTACCACCATGCATTTCACTGCCAAGTCTTGAACCCAGAACATTGTGCACTACAGTCAGAGCAACATACCATTAAACTAAACCAGCAGTTTCTTGAAAGACAGAAAGACAAACTTAAATGGCTATCATATCATTTAGTGAATTCAGTTCTCACTTCTCACCATAGCTCTCAACCTCTTAGCACAAAAATACAGAACAAAGCCAATAATGGGGAAATACAGCCCCAAAATAGGGACACATTTAAAATCCTGATTTTATAACCTTAGAAATATAATTTTGGAAAGTTGCTTGCATAAAACATTGCTACCATCATGTATTTCACTGCCAAGTCTTGAACCCAGCACCGTGTGCACTACAGTCAAGAGCAACATACCACTAAACTAAACCTGAAGTTTATTGAATAACAGGAAGACAAACTTAAATGGCTATCATGTCATTTAGTGAATTCAGTTCTCACTTCTCACCATAGTACCCTGGGGACGGACGGATGGACTGACACACACACACACACACACACACACACACACACACACACACACACACACACCTGATTAGATTCTCCATCAGGTGAAATGAATGCTTCATTTGTAAGAACAGGGAAATGAATGAGCAATTAGGAGCCAGGAGAGCAAGACAGCTGTAACCTGACTTTTGTCACCCACCTCCACTAGCCACATATTTATAATTTATTAGCAGAGGTACTGTAGAAATTGTACCCAAGACAGATATAAAGTGCTACAATGCTGTCTAACCAATGTGTTGCAAAATACACATTGCTCTGTGTTTATTATCTTAAAAAGGGGCAAGCATTATTTTCAGGCATATAAATTAAAGATCATAATTCAGGTTTTATATGTACTGTTTGACTATTTGCATTTTGTACACAAACAGAGACAAACCTGCAAGGAGTGCAACATGTCCACTAGAGCCAATGTCAGTGTGATAGAAAATTCATAACTTAACTGTCACTTCCTGCACGACAAATGCTGTTTCTTAGAGTCACACATAATGCAGAGAATTATATATGGTGTGCCCAGTATACAATCTGTCAACCTAATCACAAGGCATGTACTCAACAAAAGCATAAAAGCTTTGTAGATTTTATTCCCAATTTAAAGAACAAATGTTTCCAGCAACTTCAAATTTCTCCCTCCCTTTCTCTTTCTCAAACACAGACACACAGACACACACACAGACACATACACCCACCCACACACACACACACACACACACACACACACACACAAACACACACACACACACACACTCCATTCCTCCGCTCAACTCTGTAATTAACTCCAGTAGACAGACTCCCCATTCCCCCGCTCCACTCTGCAATTAACTCAGTCCAGATGCAGCAAACTCCAATACATATACCTTCTGCAGCAGCTTCTGAATATCCCACTCGAAAAAAACAGCCGGAAATATGTGTGCTGACATCATCACGGCAAATTAAACCACTCGCAAAGCCAGAAATATGTGCGGAAGGCGTAGAAAACAAAAGGGACAGAGGTATGGATGATCTGCAAAAGTTTGGGGGGGGGGCTCCCCTCCCTCTGCACTCTATGGTTCCAGCACCCATGCATGACACTTAGGTGAGGTGCCAGTTCATTTTGTAGTTCATGTAGTACACAGCCCGGGATGTCATCTGGTCCCATGGATGCTTTATTCTTAGCTTTGGAGAGTGTGGTTTCTACCTGTGTGGCTGTGATTACCAGAATTTGGCAATCTTTTAGTATTGAGATGGGCCCTTTAGGGAGTGAGATGGGAGTGAAGCTAGCACTAAATCAATCTGCCAGGATATTGGCAGTATCCTTGGGATCAGTATATTTAATGCCATTCTGTTGTAGTTCAGAGCAGATCTGAGCATTGCCATTTAGAATCTTGACATAACTATAGAATGCCTTGTGGCATCTGGAGCATTTCTCCCCGGGCCTCTGCTGAAAACAGGCTCTGTGGAACCTAGTCGGACATTCCCGGTCAACAAATGTTAAATAAATAAAATAAAATAAAATAAATAAAATAATAAAAAATGGTTGTCTTTGGAATCTTTGGCAATTTTATTTTCATAACTAGCTTTGGAGGATTTTATGAGGGATCTCAGCTTCTTACTGAGGCTGGTAATGGAGTTTTTGCATCTTGGGATTTTCCTCTTTTCTGCAACAGTTTCTTCCTTCTGTTGTATCGTTTGTTTATGGCAGGGGACCACCAGATTGGCTTCCTTTTTTTGGAGGAGAGCATCTTGGTTCTATTTGGGATGGCATGATTCATGCACGAGTAAATGTGCTCATACAGTGCCTTAGTGTAGGATTCAGCAGTCGAACTTTCAGATCCCGTCTTCATGGGTGTCATGAAGTTTGTCACTTCTGACTCGAGTAGCATGAAGTCGGCTTTGGAGAAGTCTTTTATGGAGGTTTCCTTACTGGGGGGTGGAGGTGGGATGTGGATGTCAAGGGTGATTAGCTTATGGTCAGACCTGACCAATGAGGGGGTGACCACTGGTGTGGAGCATATATCTCCCATGTTGGTAATGACCAGGTCTAGGATATTGAAGCCCCTGGTGGGACAATGGATTAGTTGATCCAGGGCATTGGAATTTTGAATTCCAAGAACCGTTGGGAAAAGGTGTCAGTACCCAAGTAGTTTTCCTAGTTAATGGCAGGTAGTTGAAATCACCCAGTATTAGGGTGTTTGGTTGTATCTTTTTCCAGTATGTTTAGAAAGGTGTAGTGAGAATCGGGGCATGGTGGGGGATCTGTAGCAAGCTACAATTTGGATTGCAGTCTTACCTAGTGTTAGTTGCACCTGGAGAATTTCAGATGCATTGTGTTGGGCAACTAGCCTGCAGGTGTGAATATCCTTGGTGAATATGGACACTCCTCCAACTTTAGTGTTTCGGTCTTGGTTTGGTGGCCGAAAAGTGTGGTATGAGTTGTAGCCTGGTATTGCAGGGGTGCTCTCTGGAGCCTTGAACCAGGTCTCAGTTACTGTACAGATATCAATGTTCTCCATTTTTGGGAGTGCCTCAAGAGAGTGCATTTTGAGGTTTAGACTTCTAGCACTGAGTAGCATTACCTTCAGATTTTGCATGCTTGTATCTGTTACGGTGGTGGTTTTGTCCTTTGAATCTTGCCTAAAAAAGGCACTATAGGAGTGCTGAGAGCTTTAGCCAGTAACCTGAATCCCAGGGGTGACAGGTGCAGACCATCTCTGGCAAAGCATTGTGGTTTGTCGATCATGTCGTCCCAGGCAGATAGATACTGGATCCCCTTTGAATGACACCAGAAGCTTAGCCAATTGTTGAAGTCAATCATTTTGTCCTTATACTGTGGAATCATTCTGGGTGAAGGTAGGATGCTACTCAGAGCCAACTTTACCCCTCTCTCCCCCACGAAAGGACCAATCACAATATCAGTAGATTGCCAGGCACCCAGTATTACTGCTGCACAGGTTAAAATGGCACTGTCCAAGGCCAAGAATACAGTTTCTATGTGACCTGACCATATCCCTGGCTGTGTTCTACATGAACTACAGAGTGAACTGGCACCTCACCTGCGTTCCCTGTTCAATCACAGCCTCACCTCAGGCTTTATCCCTACCGAATGGTGCACTGCTACATTCATCCCTCTCCACAAAGGAGGAGTGACTACAGACCCTGGGAACTATCGCCCCATTAGCCTGACAAGTCTGATATGCAAAGCTATTCCACACACAGCTATCTGAGGAGGAGCACCTAATCTGTAATATATAGCAATAATTAGCCTGTTTTTGGTTATTTGTAGTACTTATTGCTTATTCTAGATATTTATAGCAATTTTATTGTATACTGCATACTTGTACTGTATTTCATAGCTATTGGCTCACTGCTGGTTTTCTGCTGTAATAAACATTTCTGTAGTGTTAGGTCGTAGCTGTAATATTGTCCATATTCCCGATTGTGTTTGTGAGAAACATTTCTGTATTGTGTTCTGCCTAAAATAGTTTAAGTAGTAGCTGTAATATTCTCCATATTCCTGATTGTGTTGTGGGCCTAGTTGTTTGTTAGAGGCTGTTTTTTGAGCTCATTGTCCAGGCCACCTTAGTTAGCAAAGACCATCCCCAACTTCAGTGAGAGTTTAGTGTTTATGGTCATTGTCTAGTTGGGCTGCCAGGTCTACGGCTTGATGAAAGCACCTCATTGGTTCTTTTGAGCTTTTTTTAAAGTTGTTTCAGGTTTCAACTTTCTGTTAAGAAGTTAAACTTGAGTGTTTCAGCCATTACACACAGAACTATCTGAGGAGGAGCACCTGATATGTGATATATAGCAATAAGTAGCCTTTTTTTTCTTATTTGTAGTAGTTATTGTTTATTCTAGATAGTTATAGAAATTTTATGGTATACTGCATACTTGTACTGTATTTCATAGCTATTGGCTCACTGCTGTTTTCTTCTGTGATAAACATTTCCATAGTGTTTTCTGCCTAAAATAGCTTCCTACCCTCCCTCCCTATTGGCATCTTGTCTTTATACCTGCTGGCCTTGCAGTTGCCATTTCTTACTCTAAATTTGATCTTGGACACTCCTCCCAGTCTAGTGTCATTAGCGCATTCTACCTAATACAGAGAGAACATCTGAGAAGGCCAACCCACTTAGTTTCTTTCCTTCTGTTCCTCCTTTTTCCCTTTCTTAAAAAAAACAATTGCCTTAATCTCCTTGTGTTCTGACTGTGCTTCTCAAACATTTTGGAAATAGAGTATATTTTAGTGCATTTATTAAAACTGTATTTGCCTTAATATTGCTACAACTCAAGTGGTCTAGGTTGCACTGCATCTGAATTGTTTTAGTGTGTTTTAGCTGCTTTTCTGTATATATAGACTTTTCTGTATACGTAGACTAGTTACTTATTCTACTGTATTATTGCCTCTTAAATCGTTTTTCAGCTGTACACTTGCCTTGCTTCATTAAATTGCTAATTTTGTAGAGTTTTAATTGCATTTACTGTTTAGGGCTATATACTCAAGGGCATTAGCCTTTTCTGTGTTTATTTACTGTATTATTGCATTGTTTAGCCTGTTTTAACCAACCCCCCAAATACTATCTTGTTTGCTCATTCCCTGCCTTTCCTAGCTAGTATAGTCCAGATCCCAGGCTTTGCTGGTTACAGAACTTTATTTTCTGTGAACAGAGCTATCCAGACCTTGCTGTGGTAGAGGGAAGTCCTACTGTTTACCAGTGGGAGTGGTGAGCATTGTGCTGCCTATCTAATACTAGAGGAGTGGTTTCCAGCTCTAAAATTGTAATTTTATGAGCCATTTTGGGCAGAGTTTTATCCCTTTCAACTTTCTAGCTTAAAAAACGCATGTGTTTGTGGGTTTTTTGCATTGTGCAGCACTGTGGGGCTATGGTTAAACTATTCCAGGTGCCAAATGTCTGCTCTTTAAATTTTCTCTTATAACTAACTGATTTCTCAGTAGTAGCACTAAAATCTGAACCCCTGTGACTAGCACTTGCTCTAGAACCTGCTGGAAAGCACTAGGAAGCCTTAAACTGATACAAGCACTCAACTCTCTTTGTTAATAAGGAGAAATTAATCATAGGCACTAAACAGCCTTTAATTGTGAAGTACCTTGCAAAGGTAAGGGAAAACAGCTCTTGTACTTTACAAAAAAGCACCTAAACAGGCATGTCCAAGGGTCAGCTTCCGGTGATTTCTCCTGTCCACCTGGTGAATCTGGAGATACTGGGGCAATGCAGCAACTGCCTCATGTACACAAACAACCCTCTCCTCCTAACACCCAACACTGCAACCTGCGAGAGATGTGCCTACATAGCCAAACTGGAAACAAAGCTCTCTCCAGCCAAGATTGTGCTAGACAGTCAAGAGGAGAAGGTTAGCACCTGCACTACACTTCAAGCAACACATATCCCTTCAAAACCCACACCTTCAACACCTACACATAGCAACACTAAACACACATATTCAGAGGCCCTTAACATTAACCTGCCCAAGCAACAAGGACCTCCGAAGCTGAAACGCAAACAGCAGTCACAACCAAAGTCACACATAGCTCACAACACCAGTGTGCTACCCAACAACAGCCCCTAAGGCAAGACAAAGTACCCAATACTTTAGTCATAGGTGACTCTATATTCAGATACACTGATGTCCCACTCACCAGGCTGAACAAGGAGAAAATTACAGTCAGCTGCCTGTCGGGTGCCAGGATCCGCCACATAACACATGTACTCTAGTCACTCCACAACAAGTACAAATACAACTCTGTCATTGTCCATGCTGGAGTGAATGACTTGAGACGTACCTCCCTGGACTACATGAAAAAAGACATGGAAGAGCTCTCGGATCATGTGGCCCAGGCAAGATCTGTTGGCTCGGTATAGGAGGTGCCATTGTGCAACAGCTCCGAGCAAATCTGGGTATTGCCATGGAGATTCTTTACATAACCATAGAAGGCCTTGTGGTTGTCTTTACTATTTGCTGCAATTCTGTTTTCACATCTAGCTTTAGAGGATTTGATGAGGGATCTCAACTTTTGTTGAGGCTGATAAGGGAGTTTTTCTAGTTTTGGGACTTCACCTTATTTCTCATCAATTTCCTCCTTCTCTTGTAGAGTTTGTTTATGGCAGGGGACCACCAGATTGGCTTCCTTTTTTTGGAGGAAAGTGTTCTATTGGGTATGGCGAAATCCATGCATTTGTGTACATGTTCATACAGCACATTAGTGTATGATTCGGCAGTCATGCAGTTGTTCTCCAATTTCATGGGTGCCGTGAAGTTAGCCACATCTGTTTCAGGAACCCAAAGTTAGCTTTGGAGAAGTTTTTGATGGTGGTTACCTTTGCGGGGGGGGGGGGGGGGATTTCCAAAGTGATTAGTTTGTGGCCAGATCTAACCAGGGAGGGGTTGACTATTGATACAGAGCAATTGTCACCCATGTTAGTAATGACCAGGTCAAGGATGTTACTACCTCTAGTGGGGGTAAGAATGAGCTGGCCCAGGGCATTGGAATTAATGAATTCCAGGAAATGTTGGGCAAGTGTATTGGTACATGAGTAGTTTTCCCAGTTAATGGAGGGGTAGTTGAAGTCGCCCAGTATGAGAGTGTTAGGTTGGACCCTAATATTATCCAGGGTGCTTAGGAACATGGAGTGTGAGTCTTTGGTCATGGTTGGGGACTTATAGCAGGCTACGACCTGAATCGCTGTCTTACCCAGTGTTAGCTGCACCTGAAGTATCTCTGATGCGTCATGTTGGGCTACCATCCTGGAGGTGTGCACATCCTTTATGAATATGGAAACCACCGCCTTTGGAGCTTCGGTCCAAGTTCTGGGAACGAAAGGTATGGAATGAGTTATAGCCTGGTAGTGCAGGGGTGCTATCTGCTGCCTTGAACCAGGTCTCTGTTCCAGCACAAATGTCATTTTAAGGAGTGCTTCAAGTGAGTGCATTTTGAGATTTAGACTTCTAGCATTGAGCAGCATGACCCTCAGATTGCATTTGTTTGTAGCTGCTATGGTGGTAATTGGTCTTTGGAACACTGCATAAAAAAGGCACTATAGGGGTGGAAAGAGCCTTGGCCAGTATCCGGAAGCCCAGGAGTGACAGATGCAGGCCATCTCTGGCAAAGCATCTAGGTCTGTCAATCATGTCATCCCAGGCAGACAGATACTGGATCCCCTTAAATGACACCAGAAACTTAGCCAACTGTTGAAATCAATCATTTTCTGCTTGTACTGTGGTATCATTCTAGGTGATGGTAGGAGGCTGCTCAGGGCTAGGGTCATATCTGTCTGCGCTACATAATCCAAGAGCTCCTCCATGTCTCTTTTCATGTAGTCCAGGGAGGTATGTCTCAGGTCATTCACACTCACATGTACAATGACAGGGTCATATTTGTACCTGCTGTTGAGGGACCTGAGTGCATGCGTTAATGATCCTGGCAGATCCTGGCACCTGAAAGGCAGTTGACTATTACTTTCTTTTTATTCAACCTAGTGAGTGGGACATCAGTGTGCCTCACTATCGAGTCACCTATGACTAGTGTGTTGGGAATGCTGTTTTGCCTTAGGGGCTTTGGTTGAGTGGCACACTGTTTAGGAGACTTATGTGCCTCATGATTAGTGTTGTGTTGTGGTGGTCGAGTGCGTTTCTGCCTTAGAGGTCTCTGCTGTTTGTGTAGATTTTTATTGAGAGCCTCCGCGAAGGTGGGTAAGTGGTTTGTGTTTTTATGTGAAGGCAGTGTGTGTGTTCTGGAGGGCTATGTGTTCCATGTGTTGTGGTGCAAGTGTTGACCTTCTCCTGTTGACCAGCTATTCCAGTCTTTTTTGCAGAGTGCATGGCTTCCAATTTGGATATATAAGTGCATCTCTCGCAAGTCTCAGTGTTGGGAGGTAAGAGGAGAGGGTTGTCAGTGTACATGAGGCAGTTGCTACATTGCCTCAGGATGCCCAAGCTCACCAGGCTAATAGGAGAAAGCACAGGGAACTGACCTTTAGACATGCCTGGAGGGGTGGGCATTAATAATAAGTACTGGAGCTGTTTCCTTGTAGAATGTTTAGTGCTGGTAGCACTGTTATGTGCTACAATAATTGCTGCAAGAAGTCTGGTAAAGTGCTAGACTAATAAGCTTATAAAAGTGCAGGAGAGCAGAGAACTAGCAGGGAAAAATTGAAGAGCACCGCTCAGAAGCTTACAAAAAGTCCTGGATACAGCAAATCTGTAGCTGGACTACACTAGTTCCAGGAAAGGCAGGAAACATTTTTTTTTTCCTTTTTTTTTTTATTAGTAGACAGAAGATAATGAGATAATTCAATATGCAGAACTGAGGTCAACACTAACAGATATTCAACTATATCACACGAGTAAAAACAGTTGTACAGATTACACAGATATTAAATCAAAAGTGCAGATGATAAATGAGAATAAACTCTTTATCTTTTCTCAATATCACAGCTGGTAGTGGGTCAGTCTCTCTGCAGCAGCCTGAGCAATAGGTATATTTGATTAAAAACACTGGCTATTTAAAGCACAAAACAGAAACCAGACCAATTATCCAAACAATAACAGATGCAGGAATGCCCTGGCTAGATTAAACCAGTTCTGTTCACTTTCTCTCACTAAGAAAACAGATAGGCCTCTAGGCAAAGGATTTCACTACAAACTGAGGTCAAAACTAACAGATATTCAGCTGTATCACACAACAAGAAGGAGAGTAAAAAACAGTTGTACAGATTAGAGAGATATTAAATCTAAAGTGCAGATGATAAATGAGAATAAACTCTTATGCAGATAGCTGAGAAAATGTGCAGAGGCAAATGTATTCTGGTTAATAACCATACAGCTGGAACAATGCTACACTGGTCCTTTTTATTTCTACAAAGATATAAAATAGTTAGGCATTTTCATCCTGCAACGATCTTCATCAGAACTAATTTAGTAAATGAAACCAATGCCATTTGTATAAAATATTGTAGTCATATAACACTGACATGTTTTGTTGACAGAAAACTCAAGGACTTCTTTTGTGACAAAGAGCTTACATTAAAGGACTGGTGGCACTTTCTTATATTGCCAAAATGTGTGTATATAGCTTTGAAATTATTTTGGTTATATTTGATAAAAATTGTTTGGGCCTACAGTGGTTTTATGAAGCCAGCTCTATAGTTTCAGTTCTTTGTAATAATGAGATCTTCCTTATACATTCATTTATGGAAGTAGTTTTAAAGACCTACTTCTTTTATTTTGAAGGGGAATATTACAGACAGGTGTCTGGGGTGGCTATGTGTACAGATACTGCTCCAGTATTTGCAAATATAATACTGTTATTATGGAAAAATAATTATGTGTTTAATTCATTGTTTTACAGACATATCAGTTTAAAGGTACTTTTTAGGTGATAATTTTATATTCTGGACAATTGAGACAAAGAAATGAAAAGAGTTACTCAGTACTTCAACAATACCACATCTTTTTTAGAGTTTACAGTTTAATTTCATTTTGAGAAGATTAATTTTTGGATGTTATGGTGATAAAAGTCAGTGCTACGATTCATAAATGTACACAAATGGTGACATTTAATAACACTTACTTGCATTTTACAAGTGCTAATCCACTTGCCTACGATGTAATTTAGTAAAAGGACAGATGGTAAGGATACCCAGGTTGAATTCTAATGAAAAGTTTCACACAGAAATTAGAAATTTAAATAAGCTGTTGGGAGAAAGGGGATATCCTCGGACCATGTTGAATAATATAGTAGAGAATATACTTATTGGTAGAACTACTAGCTTCAACCCAAATTTGAAAATTGAGAATAGCAGTCAGTTTATGAGAAACATCCACAGATACAACATAAAAGGTTCTAGTATGTGAAAATACTTAGTATTTACATATAGAACAGATACTGCTTTAGTGAAATATATTATTAGAAAAAAATGGGGAATATCATTTAATGAGAAGATTAGAAATAAACAAGTAGAAAGGCATCAGACACAAGAAAGGAAAATGTGAATAAGAAACAGATGGTTAAATGTGGGCATTGCAGTAATTATACATGTGTAAGCAAGTCCCATTTTATAAATGTATTTTGCTATTCAAATATTATACATGTTGATGGATATCAGACCTATGGAGTGGTATAAATAGTATTGTGTTTGTCAGTCAACTGTTTTTATGGCAGGAAGACTTAAGAGAGAATTAAGTAAAAGAATCCTGCAGCATATTAGTGACATTAAGATCAATGTGCCCATGAATGCCTTAGCAAGGCACGTGCGGTGGTTTGTAAAGCTTTTAGTACTTTTTTATTTTTTGTGCTAGAGAAGGTAATAAAGAGTGTTCAAAGTGGGGTCTGGGAAACAACTTGAATATAAGGAGATGTCCCGGCAAATTTAAACTGAAAGCCTTGCAATTCCAGGGCTTAAATTAAACTATTGCCAGTATGTTAAAATTACAAGCATCCAAATTATAGGTGGTAATCGAATGTGTCAATTTTTAAATATTATCTTAACAATAATACTCAATTAAGCTGTTTTTAATTGTATATGTTTGATACAGGTACAGAAATGTTAACCTTTTTAGGATTTATATTTGTCTGAAGATTTTTTATATTTTTGTTTGCTTGTTTTAAATTGATATACTAATGCAACTGGTTTATTGATGTTATGTGACTAGAAGATTTGATACAAATAGCATTGGTTTTATTTAATGAAGTAGTTCTGATGAAGTCCATTGCAGGATGAAAGCGTTTAAATATGTTATATGATTGTACAAATAAAAAGGTCCAGTGGAGCATCATTCCAGTTGTCTTGTTTAGTTATTCATTTTGTTTGACAACTGAGGATAAGTACATTTACCTTGGTTTGGTGCATGTACATTTTTGTGGTTGGCAGCAGACAATAATGCTAGGTAAGCTGCCAAGAGGGGGTGGAGGGCTGGACATTTTGCAGGACCAGCAAACTGACCTGCTTCCTACCATCTGATTTCTTGCTGTTATGCAATGAATTTCGCATTTGGGCTTTGATGGTTTTGGGATGCCCAGCTCTTGTTCCTATGGGAAATATGCGGTGATTAGATGCAGGAAGAGGAGCTATCTGTTCATGTCTGAAGAGGAAAGCAAAGGCATTTTATGTATTCAGTGAGATATAAATTCATAATATTCAATATACAAATTAGATACAAGTATCATAGTTGTAAACACCTTGTTTTTGCAGTGTTCACAACTCCTTAATATTTAAGAACACATCCCTCAATCTGAAGATGCATGCCACACAAAGTTTAGGTTACTGTCTTTCTGTGTTCCTAGGTCCCTCACCACTGGGTCTACTTTTATAGGTGTGCTATCAATATTATAATTTGCAAGGATATCTAATTTACTGAAGGGTATTATTACCTATTTTTTAGCATTTAGTCTCAGAGCATGGTTTTGGCACCAGGCCTGTACACATTAGTTTTCATTCTAAGTACCAAGTAAGGTCAATTTTATTGATAGAAGGTTATACAGCATGGCCAACTAGTAAACAGATGTTCTAATAAGGATGTCCATAAAGGTACTAGTACTGCCCTCCAGATGCGATGTTAAACCAAAGTCCCATCTGCCTGAGTTGCTGGTAGCTAAGGTGAATGTAAAAGATCCCACAGCACTTATCAAAATGAGCAGGGGAAATTTCCCCTCATCAGTATGAGTACCAAATCTGATCTCCCCCTATAAAGAAGCCACTGGTCTAGTGGGACTAAGCCAGCCAACTAAGTGTAAAAAAATAAACACGAAAAAACATTAAATATCAACAGAACAGACTCATTCCAGTAGTGAAAATACAACACACAATGTTTGTTTTCATCCAAATAATTCAGGAATTCTAAAATATGAGCATTTGCAACCCTTTATGACTAGACAAGAAAATTAAGTGACAGCATTAAACACAATATATTTATATTATTAGTGAAATAAAAAAATGCATTAAAATAAATTCACACACGCATATACATACTTATATGTGTGTGTGTGTGTGTGTGTGTGTGTGTGTGTGTGTGTCCTACCTTTTGTCAAAAAGTACAATATCAAACCACATTTGATCAATCTATAAAGATCAAATTGCAAAACACAAAAAAATACAAAACAAAACAAACAATATTTTTTCCTGTAATTTCCACACCCCATGCTACTTAGATATACCAACTCCCTGAAACAGAACAACAGCAAGGAAACAGCAAATTCCCAATCCCAGCTGTACTGAGAGCTTCCATTGGGTACTGCCAGCACTCTGCAATCATATGACTCTTCTATCACTTGTGTCATCATTACATACATTAAGTATTCCAAATGTAGGGTTCCCATATATATCTATATCTATATGTGTGTGTGTGTATGTGTGCGCACACACACACACACACACACACACACACACACACACACACACACACACACACACACACACAACAGATATGAAAAAAGTAGAAAGTCATACACGTTTTTTAATATAAGTTAAGAAGTTACAGCTTAGCAGCCCTCATATTTAAAATGCTCCATATAGCTCATTGCTTTATGGTTTGTGGATCAATCCTGATCACTCTTGACTGGTCTGTGTGGAGTTTATATATTTCCCAATGTGTGTGTGGGTTTTCTATGTGTATTCAGTTTCCTTCCACTTCAGCAAATCATGCTGGCTGATTGGCTATTGTAACATTATAACATACATAGTATTTTTGGGCTACCTTTGTCATAACTGAAAATGAGTTGTGATAGTTCATATACCTACTTAATGAATACAAATACTGAAATTCTGACAGAGAATTTGATGGAATTTTGGAAAGTCTCTCAGTAAGATTCAGACACATTTCCCCCTGACAAAGCCCTGGAGTAACAATGCTTTTTTTTCCCATTATTTATGTGCTGCAACAAAAATCTAGACTTTACCTCAAGCTGCTACTGTATATTACTAGGCATATAACATGCTATTGTATGGTCTCTGTCCTTTGCCTCAAATGTTTCATTGGGGTCTTATCACATTAGTCTTGATAATTTAGTACTTGCCTGAATATTCAATAAAAAACTTATACCCAAATCCAAGTTCAACTGGGATTCAAACATTAATTTAAACATCTTTCTTGAGGATGGCAAAGTGCCCTAAACCAAATACCCAGAGCACTTTATGCTCTGCGTCCACTTACTTAACATTCTAAATAAGGGCCTACTACAGTTTAGGGTAAAGGGAATTCTCCTTATTCCCAATGTCATCTCTGAAATAGTTGCCATACAACATGGCCACTCCCAATAAGTATCTATCTTTTGTCATGCTTTATATTACCTTGAGCTTACAAGGGGGTCTCTCCTAAGGATTAATTTCAACTCAACGAAGGTAGTTTCAGCAACCTATTCACCGTAACTACCTTCAGCAAACATCAGAGGGGAAACTTTTTTTGCACCCCCCTCCCCCTGCACCCATCACACCCCTGAACTTATATATACTAACTCTGAGGTCACATAACAATGGAGAAACATACAAACTCCACTGCCACAGAAAGTACTTTTGGCAAACAGTATTTGAGCCTTTTACATTCCCCAAAGCTACCTTCAGAGATTTGACACACTCCATCTGTTAACACCCACACACTAGGTTATACAATAAAAAAATAAATAAAAATTAAACATAGTGAATTTCTCATTATTTATGTATTTAATAAGAAAACTACAAGTTACAGAGTAGTACATGGGGAATATGTTTATAGCTTTCATAAAAGTATTTTCCAGAATATTGACGAATTTCAAGACATTTACAAAGCTTTAATAAACCAGAGCAGAAGACACTGAACAGAGCTATAGAAGACCCAGCCAGGACCATCCTGACAAAACTCAGAAATAAATATGTAAAAATATTTATAAACATCTGTCTTCTTCAAGGCATTGAGAAGCATAAGTGAGGAAAATTAATGTATTTGCTTGACATAAAAAGAGGGTGTTTAGAACTATTTTTGTAAACACAAAGAATCTCTGAAAAAGGCTTGCTGTTGGGTATCAATTTTTTATGGCAGAAATGAATCCATAACATTCAAACACTGCAAGATCTATACCAACATTTTTGATATACAATACAAATCAAACAGCTGGAAGGCCATTGTCCATAAGTGAAACACGCTAATAGGCAGTTCATTTGCATGTTAGTTACAAAAAAAACAATGCAAACTAGTTCTGACAACTTTTCCTATTACCTAGGCTGTCCTCAGGATAATTTTACATTTCAAACACAAAGACATGGAAAACTGCTGCGCCCATTATTTCAGGAGGAAATTCCAAGACAGAAATGTCATGTGCTAAAGAATTAAGTGATCTCAGAGGACAGTCAAGACAAAGACAACAGCAGCAGCTTCATTTCCTACTCAGACATTCTATTTTAAAGTTATTGTTTATGCCATATTATGATGCTTTCATAGATCTTTTTTAGAACTAAATGTTATTTTCAGGTCTTTTCCCAGAAAATCTACATGATGACATTTCACGGTTTATCAAAGCCTAGCGAGCAGTCTCAGTATTTACATGCCTTTGACATGCATTTATGTCCTGACCGTGATGAAAAGGTATGAGTTTAATTACAGATGTTTCAGGATGGCTGTAGCAATAATAGAGATGCCATTTATTTTCAGGGTATATAAATTATCTGTAAATGGAATACACAGTCACACTATACAAGTACAATGATTTCAAATGGGAAGTCAGCAGATGAGGCATATTCATACATACATGCAGCTGAAACAACACAGCACAGTTATGTATGTATTTATTTATTATTTAAGGTAAACAGACTAGACCTTGATGACCCTTCATTAAATGTGACCAGTGTCAACAGTAAATGTATTAAGATTAAAAAAACATACAGAAGGCAACGACTGTGACAATGAGGAGTGAAGTTAAATGCCTTGGCATCAGGTCTCATGGCATATAAAGTCCTGACTGAGTCAAAAGACTAGGGATTAGTTATTTACCCAGGTGTTGCAGACACCAGCTGAAGAGGGCAGAGGTGTGTGGTCAAAGATGGCTCAGTCAGTCTAAGGGGAGGGAGAATGTTTACTCTTCTTTATTGCTGAAACCTAGCAGGCAAGTGCCGTAACAGTCAGAACCTGGACCAAGACACATGTACCCCTCCAACAACATTCTGTGCAGTAAGCATTATGTGAATGCATGAAACAATCAGTCCTCATTGGACAAGGTATTATGGGAGCATGACTGTATCTGGCTGACAATGGCAGAGGTTAGGAGGGGTAAAACTCCATAGTTCCTGCAGAATAACAGCTATGATCCTCAGCTCTTTTTGCCTGAATGTCAAGACAGAAAATGCAATGAAAAAAGGTGAGAAAAGGTCTAGATGGTCAAGAAGGATTAATAGAGGAAAAGGCATAAAAAACAAATTACAGCAAAGATTCAAAGAGACACAATTCCATTGACACTACTTAAGAACAGGGTATGCTTCATATTTATTACACCTCAAAGAAATTATTCAAGAATGAAACATCGCTGTGTAACTCACAACTCATGCTCAACCCTAAAAAATAAAACAAATTAATACTTTTTTGACCAAATCCCACTTTCATAAAAAAATTAAGTTCTTTCTCTTGATAATACAACCATTAAAGCCATGTCTCATAGCAAATTACACACAATTCAAATGACAAAAAACATACAAATACAAATTACATACAAATTACAAAAAACACACACAAAATTATAGGCTGCCCTATTTCTGTAGTTGCTAACCTTCTCACTGATTGTTTCCTGTTTGGCGACTGCTGCTCCTCCAAGAAGGTATAACCTGCTCCGTTCGCCCTTCGGGCTCACTCTGCTCCCCTACCCTGCCCCCAAATATCACCCACCCCCACTACCTGTACTTTTATACATCCCCTGACTCCTACCCACCCAACACCTCTCCAATCACAATACACAAACCCCACCCACCTGTAGATCTACATCTCCCCAAACATCCACCCCTCCTACAATGCTCTACATAACATCTCTCCTTATAACCCCATTTGCCCAACTAATCTCTCTCTCTTCTCTTACTCATCTCACACTTTTTCCCAACCCTTGTCATAACGCTCACACACACTCCACTACATCTTACCATCAACCTCACTTCCCATCCTATTCATCCATCTGACATGAACTCTTTACCACTAACCCAAAACTGCTCCCAACCCACCCCCCCCATACTCCCCTCTTAAATGTGATACCAGAAAATCACTACTCTCACACAACCCAAGCTACCCTTGCCCAACACACTGCCTCACTCTTCTACTCCACCACATCCCTCTCACTAGCCAGTGACATCCACCCCAACCCCGGACCCATCCCTAACATCAGTCTCACCAAACCCTCCACTCAACCCACAAACTCAATGTCCATTTGCCTTACAACATTTAATGCACAAAGACTAAAAAACAAAGTCCCTAACCTCTATGCCTGGCTCTCCCATAACCATCCCACCATTACCGCCGTTTCTGAAACCTGTCTAAAAACCTATATAAAAGATAATGAAATCCCACCACCAGATTTCCACATCATTCGCAATGAAAGAGCCCAAAAAAAGGAGGTGGAGTAGCAGTAATCTACCCCACCTCCCATACCATAACTCCCTACTCCAATAAAATACCAACCTTTGCCAATGCTGAAATTATAATAGGTTTACTAAAAATAAACAACCAGAAGTCCATATGTATTGCTGCCCTCTATATTCCCCTTGGTGATAATATCAAAACTCTTGAAAACATCCTATCCTGGTTCTCTTCCAATATAAAAAATGCAACCTATATACTCGGCGACACCAACATCAACTGGAATACTATTAACTCTGAAGCCCCGTCCCACCCAATCAACCTGTACAACTTCTCCCAACTAATACAATCTCCAACCAGACCAAATAAAGATGGTACCTCCGGTACCATCATTGACTGGATCCTAACAACTCACTCAAACCTTATCACCAAAGCCAGAACATTACCTGATCCTCAAAGCAATCACCTACCAGCCTTCACTGACTGTCTCCCATCTCCACCACATAAACACCACTACATCCAAACCCGCAACCTTTACTCTTTCAACCCTCTAACTTTCTCTGAATGCTTAAAGCATATTGATTGGTACCCTCTAAAAACCCTTCCTCTAGATGATGCTGTTTCCTACTTTAACTACTCATTCCTAACCCTTCTCAATCAGCAAGCACCCCCTCTAACCAAAAGCATCAAAACCAATCCCTGCCCATGGTTATCAAAAGATACTAAACTAGCCTTACACCAAAGGGACAACAAATGGAAACAATATCAAAAACATAAAAACCCTAACACCCTTCTAGAGTATAAGCAACTACAAAACTCCGCAAAAAAACTAATAATTAAAGACCGCAAAGCCCACTCCTTCAAACTCCAATCCTTGCACTCAACAAATCCTAAAACATTGTGGGACTCCATCTCATCCATGCTGCATCCTGGCAACAACAAAATCCCCTGCCCAGACCCCAACCTCTCCAACCTTGAAACAGCCAGTCAGTTCAACTCATTCTTCATAGACTGCATAGCACCCTCCTTTCCACCCCCTCCTCCACCACCACCCCCTCCTGCCCCAACCACCCCAATCATCAACCTTCCTCCACATCCTTCTGCCTCAAGCCCATTCCCACAAGCACTATAAAAAGACTTCTCCTCAAACTCAAACCCTGTCGCAATGCACCCAAAAACATCCCACCCACCTTCGTCAAACAATCTGCAGACAGCATTGCCTATCCCATCTCTATTCTTATAAATAGATCCATACAGGAATCATACGTCCCTTCTATCTGGTGCCATGCTTACATCATCCCCCTCCACAAAGGTGGCAAAAATACTGATACCACCAACTTCAGGCGTACTACCATCATTTCCCCTCTTTCTAAAATACTAGAGAAAACAATACAAGCACAACTCATGGCACACCTAACACTAAACAATCTCCACTCTCTACCCAACATGGCTTCTGCCCTGGCCACAGCACCATGACTGCCCTTCTTTCCTTTCTTGAAACCATAATCCTCAAATGCGATTCAGGCATCTTCATATCCACACTATTCCTAGATCTGTCAAAGGCCTTTGACACCATCTCACACACCCTACTTATATCCCAACTCTCCACCCTACACCTCTCTCCCACCACCATCGCCTGGTTTTCCAGCTACTTGTCCAACCTCCAACAAGCTGTCCAATGGAAAACTTCAACCTCCCCTTTCCTTCCCACACCCACAGGTGTCCCACAAGGTTCTGTTCTTCTCCCCTCTTCTCTTCAACCTATTCATTAATAACTTTCACCAATCCATCCCAGACTCATCTATCATCCAATATGCAGATGACTCAACAATCATCTGCTCAGCCTTCTCCCCCTCTGAGCTCCTAGCAAAAACCCAACTAGCCTTCTCCAAAACAGAAACCTGGATGCAGTCTAACCATCTGGCACTAAATGCAAATAAAACCAAACTAATGTTTTTTCCCCTACCAAAACCTCCATTGACAAATCCACATTCACCATACAAAGCCAAAACAACACCCTACTTGAAATCGTTCCCAACACCAAGCTTCTTGGCACCATTATTGATGAAGAACAAAAAACTGACACCCACATCTGCTCCGCAATCAAGAAAACCCACTAAAAGTTAGGTCTCCTCTACAGGCACAACCGCTTCCTAAGCCTCTCTACTCGTCAAACTCTTGCATCCATCTTCCTACTCCCCTCCCTTATCTATGGTGCCCCTCTTTTCACTAGTCTCCATCTTGGCCTTTGGTCCAAACTTGAATCCTGCTACCACAAGATATGCAAATTTGCAACCAATTCAAAAAACTCATCCCACCACTGCCACTCCCTTCTAACCCTCAACTGGCTTGATCTACCCAACTATCTCAGTTACCTACAACTCACCATTGCCCACAGCTCATTTTTAAACCTGCCAACTGCCCAGCTCTCACTACTTCCTTAAAACCTTACATTCCCAATCGCTCGCTCAGATCCAAAAACCAAAATCTCCTTCAGGTCCACAAACCTGCACAACCTCCTGGCCATCTACTGTTATCCCACTCCTTAGCTAAACAGTGGAACTCTCTCCCCACACATCTACGCAACCTACTTAACCAGACAAATTTCAAATCTCAGCTACTCTCTCATCTTTCTTCCAAATGGGAATGCTCGTGTCACGCTCCAACTCAAACCCCCCGTCCACCTTGCACTGACTCTTCCAACTACCTCTACTATTACTTCATCCCATCCAAAATAATCCCTCCCCTACCAAAAACTAATTTTCTCTCTAATATCTATTGTACTGTACTCTCCCATCTCAGTTATACTATTACCCTCTCCATGCATAATATTTCCTAACCTACTAATGGCTAGTAGCTATATATTTTGAAATGTTAAACCTACAATTGAGTTTATAACAAAAATATTCGCTTTATGTAAATGTTGAAATTTCTGTATTGAATTATGTCTTTTCATTTTTATAACATTGTGACAAGCCAATTGCAAATATAATAGAGCTTATCTGTAAATGTTTAATTAGCTGTATGAACTATGTCCTTTTGTATCATGTGAAATGTAACTTGCAATTATTCTGGAGCTTTTTTCCCCGGGCCTCCACTGGAAATGGGCTTTTCTTGGACCAGTGGACTTCCCCAGTCATCAAACTTACATAAAATAAAAAATAAATAAATAAATTATTAGGAATGATAGTGGATGATAATCTTAAATTCTACCTGCATATACAAAACTGCATAAGAAAAATGCATCAAAAACAAGAGATGTTTTACAGAGCTAAAAACCTTCTCACCACTGCATCTAAAACTACACTTGCCACTACTTATCTCTGACCCACACTTCTTTATGGCACTCTCGTCTTTACTAATCTTCAGGCATCACCAAAATCAAAACTTGACCAATGCTATAACAAAGTTGCTAAATTTGCAGCAAACACAGCTCTCAGTACCCACCACTGTATAGCACTAAAAAGCCTAAATTGGTTAGAACGACCTCATCAACTAACATATACATAGCTTTTTACCACCTATAAAATTATCCAGCATCCATCTGCTTGTCCAGTACTAAATAACATTCTATACAACTATGTTCCCAGGTGGTCTTTACAATCCAGTGATCAAAAATACCTTTCAAATCTGCAGGGCACTGTCTGTACTTGTACCATGTTACTAAGGCCTGGGATTCCTTACCTGTATCCATCAGGTCAGTACCTCCCCACCCTTCAAAACCATTCTAAAAGACTTCCTAGCCAAAAGCTCTCTCTCTTCCTGCTCTACACCAGGATAAATTACATTCCTAAATGTGGACAAATACCTGTTCATACCTTACACCTCTTTGCTCTCCCTTCTTCATTCACTTCCTTACTTCTATCAATTTCTCGCCTTGTCTTTCTCTCTAAACATACCAAAAGCCTGCTTTTCTCTCATTTCATATTGTAATTCCTGTTTGTATTATAACTTACCTTTAATTTCTCTACAAACTTGCTAAAATTTCTCTAAACATTAAATCATTATCAGGTAACTTGTATCTATTTTTAACCAATGTTTTCATATTATGTCTAATTTGATATAATGTAGTCATTTTTTGAATTATTTCTAAAAAAACTGTAAAATTGTATGTTTTGTAATACTTTGGAGCTTTTTCACGGACCTCCGTTAAAAATGGGGTCCTGTCCAGCTGGACTTTTCTAGGAATCAGATGTCATCATTCCAGGATGTTTCTTAAATAGCTTAAAACAGAATCTATCAGGGCCACTAGAAACCCACTTTAACCACAGCCTCTGGACAGGCTTTGTCCCAGAAGAATGGTGGAATGCAACAGTTGTCTCTTTGCACAAGGGTGGCCATCAACTGACCCAGAGACCTACAGACCCATAAGCTTGACCAGTCTTATCTGTAAGGCCATGGAAATAATTATCATGGACCTGATCAATAATGACATAGGAAATATTTAAACACCGGACTGGACCCGAGTTGGCTTTTTCAAAGGGAGGTCTTGCCTCCTCAGTCTGGTAGACTTCTTCGAGAAAGTCACCAGTATAATGGATGAGGGTAAAATGGTACACACCACTCATCTAGGCCTGGCCAAAGCTTTCGACGCAATTCCCCACTTAGTGATCTTAGATAAACTTACGAAGTTATACATAAACCCCAACATCGTCAGATGGATAGCAAACTGGCTCACTGCCAAGACACATGTTGTCCAGATAGGAGAATCTACTTCCAGTAAGAAGCCTGTTACTAACAGTATACCATGTGGCTCAGTTTTGGAACCCCTACTGTTTGGTATATACTTCTTTGAAATGAAGGCCAATGTTGGGTGCCTCTGGCTCACCAAGTTCACCAATGTCTGTAAGCTGGGAGCAATCATCAAATCCCCAAATGTTGTTGACACCCTATAAACAAGTCTAAAATGACAAATGACTTGTGCTAAAATCATGGCCTGAGACTAAATGCTAAAAATGCACAATCATGCCTTTCAATATATCAGATATCCCTGCAAATTATAATATTGATAGCACACCCCTAAAAGTAGACCCCAGTGGTGGGGGACCTAGGAAAACAGATAGATAATGACCTAAACTTTGACCACCAGGTAGCTACGGTAGTAAGGAGATCCTTCTGTGTGGCTCAACTTATAAGTAAAGACATGGCATCAAGGTCAAAGGAAGGCATAGCACCATTGTACTCATCCCTCATCAGGACCATAATCGAGTACACTGCTCCCTTCTGCATGTACCTAACCAGGCACTTACACCAACTGAAATGGCCCCAGCGGTATCTCACTAAAAAAATACAAAGCATAAGACACATGTCTTATACAGACTGACCAGAGGCCCTATCACTTTACTCTGTCTCATATTGCTTATTGAGAGGTAACTTATGCCTAACCTACAAGGCAGACTCTGATTCACACCTGATGAAAAATGTTATATATTTACATGAAAAATTATACGAGGGTTACATGTTCAATGGACCTGACCCTTATTTGTGACTCTAACAGAACTTGTTGTAGGACAGATTCATATCCCAGAGGCTACCTTGTCTATGGAATAAACTTCCCATATTCATAAAACAAAGTTTGTCCCGTACTCTCTTCAAAAAATAAAAACTGTCTTTTCCCAGTTAGGGGTCGCCACAGCGGAACTCCGGTCCGCTAATGATTGGCAGTACATTTTAAAGTGCTGGCTTGCCGGGCCTAACACACAACCTTCAATGAAGGAACACCCATTCACACACGTCGACACACAGAAGACGCTCTAACTGAGAATCGAATGTGCAACATCTAACTGTGAGGTGACAACGCTACCGCAGCACCACCACCGCAGTCTTACTCTCTCTTCAAAAAATAATTTGGATAAATGGATGGGAATCATAAATTCACTCCAGGGGTACTGCCCAAGTCCCTGATGGACAGAGGCAGTCTGTAAAATGACTCGGGATGCCAACACACAAGACCCACTATCCTGATACTACCCCATCCCATATCAGGGGAATTAAGATATAATATTGTCATATCCAGGGTATTATTGGCTAGGCTTGCAAAGGCTCTTGTGTTATTAGCCTAGTAATCACCTATGAATCCAATAAATAAAAGTTAAGAACTGTGGTGACTTATAAGGGCAGCACACTGCAGTAAAGTTCCATCGTGCAAAAGGCCTTAAAGTTAAGCATAAATTCTGTGAGGCTGTACCACATTCAAGCCATAGTTCAAGGTGGGTAGGAGCAACTATTTTTCCAGTGCAGTTCTGAACTCAGCAGTTAACAAAAGTGAAATTCTTTAATAGCAATTAAGCAGGCCATTCATATTATTAAAGACCTTTTCATTGGCTGTAGAGTCTGCTAGATGAGTGAGGGTTTAGCTACATCTTTAGGGATTTAAAGGTAAGCTCTGCCCAAAAGCTACTGTGTATGTGTGTGTGTGTGTGTGTGTGTGTGTGTGTGTGTGTGTGTGTGTGTGTGTGTGTGTGTGTGTGTGTGTGTGTGTGTGTGTGTGTGTGTGTGTGTGTGTGTGTGTGTGTGTGTGTGTGTGTGTGTATGTGTGTGTGTGTGTACGTGTGTGTGTGTGTGTGTGTGTGTGTGTGTGTGTGTGTGTGTGTGTGTGTGTGTGTGTGTGTGTGTGTGTGTGTGTGTGTGTGTGTGTGTGTGTGTGTGTGTGTGTGTGTATGTGTGTGTGTGTGTGTGTGTTTAATCATGTCGTGACCTTCTGCACAGTACTAATGTCTCAGTATGACTTTTGAGTATCCAGTATTATTTATTCATAAATTATACAGCTTACAAGGCAGAGTCATTCCATGAGCCATAATCCTCTAATATCCACCCACATAGGAGACTTTCCTCCTCCAGGACGGCAAAACAAGTCAGGTCCAGGATGAATGTGTGGGTGCCCATCCAATGTGAAAATTTGCTTTAAAAGAAATTATGGTAACTTGGTTGGGTAATTCGAAGTTTGATAAGTTATGTTTCTTGATTACAGGGAATTTATCTAGAGGCAATTGGATCTCAGGCAAATGTTGATGCTCCCCTGTAGTTTCTATCAGGTTTGAACATGTGATAAGCACTGAAGTTATTGTCAATCTAGATGCAGTAAATCATTTTTTTATACTGACAGTGGTACGTTACTGGCTCCATTGAAGCATGTGTGTGGAAGGCACAGCCTCCCCACTCCCATGTCAGATGCTACATAGGGCAAAGCCACCCCCATATAAAGTATTTCACCAATTTTTGAGATTTTTTAGATTTGTGAATTATGTGCTTCATGTTCAAATATTTTAGTGATGATCACTAATGCAGTGAATTTTTGCCATGGAGCCATATTAATTGCATATCAAAAACAGGGGTGCTCACTATCTTATCTGTGACTAATAACTGACACTTAAAGACCTGGAGAGTCATTTTCAAGTACTCCATAGTAAAGCAAGTGGCCTTAAGTTAAAATTGACTCATGGTAACTCTATGGGTAGATTCCATAGGGTTCTTGTGGCAGATGACAGAAGTAGATTGCTAGGCCTTTCTTCTGCGCAAATATTGCTGCAGCTCAGATGCGCCTCAAACAGGTTTTGAGCACAAGTCTACTAAGTGGTAATCCTGTGCCTTAACCTCTGTGCTATCAGGCTTGACTTCTAGTACTCTATACTATCCTTTATTTTCTCCAGTTATGCAGGTAACAGCAACACTTGACTTGCCAAAGATGAAAGTAGTTAGTTTGTTAATGTAGTGCTGCAGGATAACTAATCTAGTTTCTTAATACAAAGATGCATGCAACAACTAATTGTCTGGAACAGTTTCAGTTTACTGTCATCACTGAGGGGGTCCCTATTAAGACAGCAAATGCACTAAATTGCAAACGCTGCTTAATCAAACCCACTTACCTGAAATGGCAAAATCCTGAAAGCACAGAACAGCGATTTTTTTCCTAAGGAAAGAAATCACTGTGCCGGTTTAGGAACTTTGCCATTTCCTCCACTGTGGTGCGATCAGAGAGTTGGTATATTTAAGTAGGGGGGTGTTGGGGTACAGCCCCCCACGTCGGGGGAGTGGGGGGTGAAGCCCCTCACTTTATTTTGTGGGTTTTTTTGTTTTGTTTTTTTTTAATGGATCAGCAATTTTTTTTCCCCTGGGAAAAAAATCGCTGATCTGTTTGTTCGACATTTTGTTTTTTTCGGTGTTAGTGGGTCGATTATATAGCATTTGCAATTTAGTGCATTCACTTATATAATATAGATCCCACTGAGGCACATACTGAAGACACAAATTTGGAAGTAGTGACTTAATAGTGAAAACTACAGAAAGTGTGGCCTCTCCTTTGGGATGCAGATAGATAGAAATTCCATTCAGAAATTATGAAAGATTTGAATATGAAAAGTATGGTGTGACCTTCATGATTTATCTCCATATTGAATCTTTTATTTACTTACTTACTTTAATTTTGTTTCCACAGGGTACAACACTGATTTGACTGGATCTGTTTCAGGCTCAGCCTGGAAGAGTACATATAAAGAAAATAGACATTGTTACATAAGACCATTGATGAAAGAATTGAAATAAAAGTAGGGGAAAAGACAATAAAAAGTTATATTACAGAGCACATTTTAGAGTTAACATTTTTGATGTAATGAAGCAAAAAGAAAAGTCCTGCAGTTGTTACCAGTTAACACATATTTCACATTTTATGTATGGCATAGTATAGTCTTTGATCAGAATGAACCACTGAAATAGAGTGAAATAATGAAGGAGAGGAATAAAGTACAGAGAGATAGCACAGTGTGGAATATTAAATGCAGAAGAGACACATGTCTTAGAAAAATAGTTTTGGTTATAATACAAAAGAACTTAAAAATATGGAGATTTTGCTCAAACTAAAGTCTTAGGTCTAACAACAAGGTCACAGGCAGTACTATCAAAACAGTTCCATACTGATGGGATACAGTTTCTTTCAGTCTCTCTCTCTCAGTAGTTCATGACTCCGTTAACATTTCTCACAAAATCCAGGACTCAGAAGTATTAACACTGAGTGAGGGGATGGATGGAGCTGGTAGGATTATTGACTGTACTACCAGAGTTGAGACACTAACCCAGCATAGTCTGTCATAGCCCATCCAAGTTTATGCCTATGCTGTCAGCATGGGAGATAGGGGTAGGGAGTTAGGACAACTGAAAATTCCCTCATTGGGTAAATGGCATCTCCTCTGCTAAGCCTAGTCTATCTGTTTGCCCACTGGGGAATCTAGCCATTAGAACCTACCCAAGGAGGAGGAGGAGGCTCCCCTTATAGCAGGACTTCTCTTGGAAGGAGAAAACCTGCTAGAAAAAGCAACATCAGGGGCCCAAAAGAGGGGGGGGGGTTCCAAGTGGAGACATTGGTCCTCTAGAGCGACAGAGCTTGATGGTCAGTCACAGTGGTGGGAAAAAGTATTATTATGTCAACTGGTGACCCGGTAAAGGACATTTTCTGGCTATTTGTTTTTTTTAAATGGGTAGGGACTTGATCTGAAAAGTGACCGAAAATGACCATGTTGTCAGCATAAAGTAGGAGGGAGAGTTGGGATAGGTTGGTAGGTAGTCTACTGATGAAAATGACAAAAGAATAGAGGCTGGGTTAGAATCTTGAGAAATGCATTTACTCAATGGGGAAGCAATGGAGAATGAGGCTAAGTCTTGACTTTAAATATTCTGTTTGGAAGGTAGCTGATGAACCAGCTGGAGGCAGTAGGACTAGTACTTATTATCTGCAAGTGGTTATGTGGGGCAGAGTGGCCTGAATCACATACACCCTGTGTGTCTCCACTCATCGCGCACAATTGCTTAACATGTTGGGTAGATGTTTTGGAATCCCAGTCATTGTCATCTTTATGTCTTCTTTGTTCTCTACTTCTTAGAACACACTACCAAGTGCTCCCTTGAAATTTACCACTTCATACTTCAAAACATTAGCACTCATTGCCTCCACTGTCTGTCAACCATCAGCCTTCCTCACTACCAATTAACCCACTCATTCCTCATCACAAGGGCGATGGTCATCTAGCAGTGGCTGTCATTTTGACAGCCATTAGGAGTGGTTAGGGTTTTTTTTTGTTTTAGCCTACTATCCCCAGGAACACCCATGTTGCAGAACCAAAGGTGGCTGTATTACAGGCTTTCCATGTTGGTCGTCTCTCACATCCACAAGGGACATTGCCAGCAAGTAGCCTCACTCCCTCCCTTTAAGCATGGAAAGCCATTGCCTCAGTCTCCACCAGAGTAATCTCATTTTCCCATGTGCTCTTCAAGCACCCTCTACTGGACAGAGGAGAGGCAGGCAGAACAGATCCTTTCACCCCTCCTTTACAAAATGTTTAAGAAAATATCCTTGAGTTATATCATTACAGAAGTGCTCTTCTCCACTGAAAAATGAATCCATTTAAATAAAGCAAATAATATTTTGATAGGATAAAGTACTTTTTGCAGATTTTAAATATTGTTTTACACCCAAGAATAAAGAATTAGTGATTATGCACAATAACACAATAGACAAAGTAGGAGTACAACTTGCAAAAAAACATTTTAAAAAGAACAAGAGAAACAGTAAGAAGAATTATATATGTGCAACATGGGCGTTCATGTTGGTTGATTTGACTGTGGAACTACTTAAACAATCATTATTTTAGGTGGTAGATTACTGCATACAATTTTATCACCTTTAAATGAGTCAATCAATTCAGGTAAGATTGCCTTGGCCAGTTGAGATTCTAAAATGTTTTTAAAGAAAAATGTGTTGACCTTAATTTGGCATCATTACAGAATAAGTAGCAAGACTGTTTTGTTGTGGGGAATGACAGAATTCACATTTAAGGCACATTTCTACTGAGTCAGAGGCTCATTTCTATCACTCACATACTAAAAATCCCTTGAGCAATCTAAACAGGCAGCTAAGAGAGTTAATTAATGCTTCAAAGGCTACATTTGAAGCAAAAATAGCTTCTCAGGCAAAGGACAAGCACAAAGCTTTCTATAGCTATGTTCTTAACCTCAGGGGAAATGCACACTAATGCACAGAACTTATTGTAAATGGCATCACCCACACTGAAACAGAATGGAGAGAAGATATGTCAGCAAGCAAAGGAGAGTAGTATTTCTGAAACTGAATTCATCCTCAAGTCTTGGTGAGTACCTTCCGGAGGTGGACCCTGTTTTTCACAAGATACACTTACCAAAATGACACTGATATATAGACTGTATTTTATAAAGAATATATCATGGATAGAAGTAGGTCAAAATTAAAAAAAAGATAGCTGATTGCACAAGACCCAAGATAAAAAAGTGCCCAATCCTGGTAGGTGCACTGGTGCCAGGACTGTAAAAAAATGACAGTGTAGAATCCTCAAAATACGTAAGCATTCTTACAATGGGGCCAGGTCAGGCCTCAGTTTAGAAGAAAATGAGCTAAGAGAAGAGTTGCTTGATTTAATAGAAACAGACTGACATATTAAGATCAATGAAAAAAGTAGACAGCCGAAGATCAATAAAACCAAAAAAAGTTAGCAATTTGATAAAAAATATGAACACAGTAATTAGGACTCTCCATAGAGATCCATTAGATATAACAGAAGCAAACAGGATATATTACTGTGCAGCTAAATTAATAACAGACAAAATTCTACCGCAAGAATACAGGGTAGTGAGGGAAAGGAAGGAGAGAAATTGAATACCATCAACAAAGTATCAAATAGAGAAAACTATAAAACAATTAAGACAAGAAGTGTCACTGTTACAACAATATAGAAAAAGGAACAGATCAACAAAAATACTAAGAAAAATAGACGTGATAAAAGCAGTGCACAGTATTATAATGGATCAGGATTTATCATGCATTATTGCAAATAAACTAAACATATCAGCACAGGCAGAAAACCTTAGAAGATATACACACAAATATAAAGGAAAAGTACAAAATAAGCAATTTATTGATGAACCAAAAACTTTTATAGGGAATTGGGAAACAAGGTAAAAAAAAAAAAGAAAGACCACAAAAAAAATGAAGTAGAAGACACATTTTAGAGAAGTATCTATGAATATCCTGTGGAACATAAAGATGCTAAATGGATAGAAGAAGTAAAAGAAAGAATAATATGTTTGAAGGTACAGGATATAAAATTGGATGAAGTAGCAGCCAGAGAGATTGAAACAAAATTAAGAAAAGCCTCTAATTGGAAAACCCCAGGCCCAGATGCGGTAACTAACTTCTGGTTAAAAGTATTAACATCTTTGCACAAAGATTTAACCTTGGGTAAGAACTATTTATATGCACACCCTGAACAGACACCAACCTGGCTAACAGGAAAATTATGCTCCTATTTAAGAGTGAACCTTCAAGCTACCCTAAAAATTATAGACCAATAACTTGCCTTCCAAAGACATATAAACTATACACTGGAATTGATGCAGACAAGAGTTTATAGTCATTTAGAAGAAAACTCAATTGTGGCAATAGAATAAAAGGGCAATAAAACAAAGTCATATGGAACAAAGGATCATTTATTGTTAAATAAAGTCCTAGTGGAGAACTGTAAAAAGGGGAAGAATCTAGGTATGGCATGGATTGACTACAAAAAAGCATTTGACAGTTTCCCACATTCATGGATAAAAGAGTGCTTAAAAATGTATGCAATATACCCTACACTGATAAATTACATCACAGTGACCATGAATCAGTGGCAAACCACTTTGCAGTTAAGCCATGATAAAGGACAAATTATTATTCTAGGGGTAAAAATACAAAGGGGGATATTCCAGGGTGATTTTATGTCACCATTGCTCTTTTGCCATGCCCTTAACCCATTAAGCTGTCTGCTTAACAGATTAGGTCATGGCTATAATTTGGTTCCCAGAAAACAACAGTGTAAAGACTTATCTTCTATTTGTCAATGATTTAAAACTGTATAGCTCATCAGATGAGAAAATGAAAGCACAACTGCAAGTAGTCAAAGCTTTTTCAGATAATAAATGAATGTCATTTGGTCTTGATAAGTGTGCAAAAGCAACCCTTAAAGCAGTAAAGCTGCAGCACCAAGAAAACATTGGTTTGGGACAAGAATGCAATATAAAAGAACTTGAGCAAGAGGGAGTGTATAAATATTTCTGAACTGATGAAGGATCAACAATAAAACATGAACAAATGTGAATAAAACTTAGGAATATTTTAGAAGACTTAAATAAATCCTGAAAACAACATTGACATCTAGGGACAGAATTCAAGCTATAAACCAATTTGCTCTTCATGTCCTAACTTACAGTTTTGGAGTGATTGACTGGTCCCAAAAGGTGTTGGCTAGATTAGACAGGAAAACAAGAAAGATGCTTGATGCTCATCAAATGAGTTATAAAAATCAATTTGTGCCAAGTTTAAATATTCCCCTTTCCAAAGGAGGTATGGGCCTACTTGAAATTGATTACATGTATAGATTTGCAATTGTGGGATGCATACATATCTGCTGACCTCACAAGACCCAAATATAGTGAAAGTTTTGAAATATGAGGAGAATAAATCTAAAATGACTTCCCTTCTTAGTCTGACAGAAGCATATCGGCATCAAGTAGGAATGGAAATCAAGCCAGAAGTAGATAAAAATTTGGCAGCAAATGAATGTGCCAAAAAAACAAAAGAAAGAATATAAGGTGAAGGGTCAGATGAGAAGGCAAGAAATGTGGAAAATGCATAAATATAGTTGCAAGTATAGAAAACTCCTGGAACAACCTCATGTTGATCAGGATCAAATGCAGGAATGGTTATGAAGAAGTGAATTTGAATCAAAAGATGAAAGGTTAATACTGGCAGCCCAAGATAGTGGGCTACGTACATGTTGCTTTACAAAATCCATTGAATGTGTGGGAGGAACAGACAAATGTAGGTTTTGTAAAACAAAACTGGAAATAGTCGCACACCTTGTTGCTGGCTGTGATATACTAATGGCAGAAGGACTGTATACTCAAAGGCATAATAATGTAGCAAGACTATATTGCACTGGGAATTGTGGAAACATTATAATGCTGAAGTAGCTGCAAAACACTGGAAACATGAGCCATAAAGTATCATAGAAAATGAGGAAGTCTACATTACATGGGATCACCCATTACCAACAATTCAAAAGATAGATATGAGAAAAACAGATATAGTGGTCCATGAAAAGAAGACAAAAGTAGCATTGATCATTGAAATCTCTACACCCAGTAACTACAGTGTCTTGGGTACAGAGAGATACAAAATCATAAAATATCAGGATTTGCAGACAGAAATGAGAGCAATGTGGAAGAAAGATAACTAGACAGTTTCAATAGTAGTAGGAGCAACAGGTCTTGTAAAAAAAGACTCTACAAGTGTATTTAGATATTTTACCAATACATGTAACTCCGTACGAATTGCAGAAGGAGCCATTACTGAGCACATTGCCTGTGCTGTGAAGAACACGTCTAGCTGACATCAAATATTGCAACATTACTAATTTTATGAACTTTAATCATATTTTGACTTAGGAATGGGGTCCATACCTGCCATTGTATTAGAAACCCAAAAGATTTGGAGAAATTAAAAAAAAAAAAAAAAAACAGAGGCCACTACCAACCTTTTGGCTGAGAGGGTCAGTTCACATTTCTCCCCCCACTCTCCCAAGGCCAAAAACACTGCATCAATGGGCCTTGAGAACATCCTGCGTTGTTGAATAAATAGCATGAAACATGATCTGTCTAGTCCACTTGAATCATTTTTCAACTGGAGCCTTCAGTCAGGTATTGTGCCCAAGAAAAGGAAGATGGCTACAGTCATTCCTATGCACAAAGGATGTCCAGCCACTGATCTGGGTAACTACAGTTTCATAATTCTTACTAACCTCATATGCAAGGCCATGGAAAGAATCATCATGGACATGCTAAATGAGGACATAGGTAGCCAGCAAATGCTGGACCCATCATAGTTTGGCTTTGTTAAAGGAAGGTCATGCCTGTTAAATCTAGTGGACTTTTATTAGAGGGTCACCAAAGCACTGGATGAAGATAAGATGTTGCACACAGCTTACCTCTACCTGCCAAAGCTTTCGAAACAATATCCCACTCAGGCACTAATTTAGGTATACACCCTTTTATGACATGCTGGATAGCCAGCTTGCTCACTGATAGGACCTAGGAGGTCAAAATAGTTGAGGCCACCGCCACCAAGAGGCCAGTCATTTGTGGAGTCCACCACGGCTCAGTACTAGGCCCTTTCCTTTTTGGCATCTATTTCTCTGAAGTGGAAGCAAATGCTGAAGATTTATGGCTGACTAAGTTTGCAGATGATTGCAAGTTGGGAGTTTTCATTGACTCCCTGGCAGACACTAGCATTCTTCAGGATATATGTCTGATTTGCAAATGGTGCGAAAACATGGTCTTAAACTCAGTTCTAAGAAATGCATAATTGTACCCTTGCAAAGTTAACCTTCCCAGCTAATTAGTATGTTGTTAATATGCCCCAAAGATCTGACCCAGTGGCCAGGGATCTGTGTACACAAACAGACAGTAGCCTTACCTTCAACCACCACATGGCCACCGTGGTTAGGAACTCTTTTATCTTGTGCAGCTTATAAGTAAGGGCATGATATCTAGGTCCATAGAGGTCATTATCCCACTGTACTCTGCCCCTATCAGACCAATCATAGAGTGCAATGCTCCCTTGGTATGTACCTGACCAGGCATATGCAGCAACTAAAGTGACCTAAAAGGTTCCTTACAAAAAGAATATAAGGCATAACAAACTTACCTTATGCATAGTGCCTTGAAGCCCTTTCCCTGTACTCACTCTCCCACAGGTTGTTGAGAGGGGATCTATGCCTGGCCTACAAGGCATCTGCAAACCCCACATTTATGAATCACCTACATATTCATAAGTCAAAAAGTACCAGAGATACAAGGTCTAAGGACCTGAATTTTGTCTATGACTTAAACAGAACATGCGGGAGAGACAGATATGTGTCCCAGAGACTGCTTCTACTATGGAACAGGATTCTCATCCTTGTAAAGCCAAGTTTGTCTATTACCTAGTTTAAGTGCAACCTAGACTAGTATATGAGGAATAGGAAATTTACACCTGACCTGGCATCCATGTCCCTTATGTTCAGAGGTAGCTTATTATGGCCTGGCCGTCAATATTTTATTTGGCTGCATGACATCATTATTCTTTCAGGAAAACTTGGCTAGACTTAGAAAAGCCCCCCAGGTCACTAGCCTATTAACAATCTATGAGTCTAATCACTAATCTTGCTACTTAAGTCATCACACTGTACATTAACCAAATGCAGCAACTTGTGTCAAAACATGCACTTTTACATTAACATGACAATTACATTATCTCCCTTGCAGTGGTAACCATCCATGGAATTCTGGAAGCCTCCAAAACAACGTTAGTCTTTTCCTTCTTATGTGATTCACCCATCAGGGGGAGATGTAAGAGATGTTTGAAGAGGAAGTCCCAAGGTAAGATGATCATTTTCACTGTGTAAGAGTACCCAATAGTGAATAACTAAGCAATAGTCAACACAAGGGGGATTGTGTTTGTGCTGTTTACCCCTGAGTACTACACTTAGACCATGAATGAGAAGCTAAGTAGCCTCGTGGGAAGTAGAAATGGGTAAATGCTGCAAAACCAACACACCTCCACCTAAAATTACACATTTTATATATATATATATATATATATATATATATATATATATATATATATATATATACATATATATACACACACACACACACACACACACACACACACACACACACACATACACACATACAAATGTGGAAAAGGGAACATCATCTCATATAGCAGATGGAGCAGGGGGTGATGGATATAGTCATCCTAAAGGGGGTAGGCCGGAGCAATCTACGTAATGTTGCAATCCCTCAGGAATGGTGATGCAAATTACTCCAGGCACTCAACTCACTAGCCCATAGCTTAGTATCAGCCTGTGCCATGAGTATGTAAAGCATGTTCCAGCACAAGGAAGGCACTGTGGGCTCCTGAGGGGATGTGGGTCTCATGTCCTGTCCAGGGATGAGGTTAAGGTTATTAGAAATGCCCTCATAGCCAGAATACTAGTAAGGGCACAAGCACTTTCATGGCTGCCTGAATTATGGCCCTCTAGATGGTTCTTGACCCAGTAGTCTAGGTGGATCCCCACCAGGAGGAATGATTTCAAGTCCAGTAAAAGAAAACTTGATGGTCATCAGCCACTGGGGCAAAAAATAACCAAGAAAAATGTGAATAAATGACTTATGGGGCACTCTACATTGAACTAAAAAGAATATTCGATCATGTCATCTATGATCTTGTTAAAGAAAACTTGGATTCCTAGTGTTTTTGCACTGCCCCTACACTGGTTTGATTCTCACCTCTGGTCACTATTTGGTTATTAACTTGGCATGTAATAGTATTTATCTAAAAACCTTTAACCATTTTAGTTGTCTTTGAACATTTTCTGTCAGACGTATGTTTGACATGCTCTATGTTTCCTCATGACTGCATACCAGGGCTCATTCTATTCTCATTTTGTTTCTTTCTTAATGACTTTGAAGTGCATGGTGTGTCATGACTCCACTGCAGTATCAATTGAAAGACACCATTTTGCAGCAGTGCTCTAGCAGAAGTCCCGATCTTTGCAACACTTAGAAGGGTGCTGCGGTAGCGTTGTCGCCTCACAGTTAGATGTTGCCCGTTCGATTCTCAGTTAGAGCGTCTTCTGTGTGTCGACATGCATGAATGGGCATTCCTTCATTGAAGGTTGTGCATTAGCCCGGCAAGCCAGCATGTAAAAATCTACTGCCAATCATTAGCGGACCGGAGTTCCGCTGTGGCGACCCCTAACCGGGAAAAGCCGAAAGACACCTCAGAAGGGTGCTTAATAATTGTGCCATTGGTTCTTGAGGTGAAATTCTAGTCATCCACGCCTAGAACATATAATACACATGTTATGACTGGAGTCCCAATCATAACCTACTATGTCAGTGATGTCCAAAAGTTCTAACCTTATTTAAGATCTAGTATAAGATATGATAGAATGTAATATAATCAGCATCATGATATCAGCCATAAGTAAAAAAGCATAGAAAAATAAACTTATCATTAATCTCCAAAAATCTCATGTGGTACTGTTTGGAACTCACCCCAGATTGCAAACTTCCAAACCACTAATCATTGACCCTATGGGCAGTGCTGCTTTCCACATCTTTTGCTTTAATATATTATGTCTATTGAAAAACATATCATCACAAAATTAGAACATGTACTCCCTTTAATAGCACTCATTTTTGCACATAATAGTAACGTATTCCACGCTAATCTAAACAAAATCTGTTTTTTAATTTTATTGGCAAACCAGCAACAAGACCATTGTGCAACACTGCGAACAGTTAATTGCCTGTCAATCTCTTTATTATATTACTCTCCTGCATTAGAAGAAAGAGAAAGCATGTTAGAAACAGAAACAAAACATTCTGAAATGCCAAAAACAATAACACAATTCTTAGATGTAGAAAGAAAACATATTACCCTCAGGTCTGGATAACATAAAAATAATCTCACCATATTCCATCCATTGCATCCTTTAGCCCAGTGTGGTATTTTGGTCAATGAGCACAGATAGTTGTTTTCCAAAGTAAACATTTTATAGGCAGAATAGGAAAGTAGGCTTAACTTTGTCCGAAAAAATAAGCAGTAAAAATCATCAGCACAAAAACACACGTGTAGTCAAACAGAAAATGCACTGCTGCTACTTCAAGCAGATGCATGTATATATATTAATACAAATGATTAACCCATACAGAAACCAAAAAGTTGTTTAGTGCAATAGAGTCATAACCCATACCAGCATGGGTGCAGGATTACAGTCTATTTTGTTCCAATACAAGGTTTTAAAAAGTGTCTTTCCACATTACTTGTGTAGCAACAGATGGTTATTAAATTATCCCCAACACAAGACAGGTAACCTCAATTTCTATGCTACCAGTACCCTGTCTGGTAAATGTGAACATCTCATCTCCTGGCCATAGACAGTCTTCTCTTCATCATGAACAGGTTTCCAAACACGCAGTTCAAACTACTCTGGGCTTACCAACATCTGCCATTTTGTTCTAATCTTTTGTTTAAAAAGGCCAGGTAATCACTCAAGTGTTCTCACCTGGAAAATCAGCCATGATGTCTTAAAGGACCAGACCTCAATATTCTGCTGTCCTATTCTCAAACTCATGTTGGCCTTCGAATGTACTCCCCTTTTGATCAGTAATTTAGTGCCAATGTAGCAAAATTACCCAGACTTTGCCACTTGGCTTACTTGCTGGGCACATCGCCAGTGGACTCACCATGCTATACTACAGCTATTATAATAGACATATATTCATGTAGAATGGAGACATGTAGTGATAGCACTGTTGCATAACGTAAATTAATAATCCCAAAGTGACAAATAAACATTCAGTAAATTTAAAAAGCTGATTAGGAAAATTATCTGAATGTCAACTGCTAGAAATAACTAAAAACTTCACTGGGGAGGTATTAACAAAGATATAAGTACCAACTAATGTCATTTACTTAAATTACAATAAATCATTCAGTTAGCTGTGCCACAATAAATTCATGTTGAAATGTAATCATTGAAAATTCATCCATCTATAACCTACTGGGTATCTAACTAGTTGGTAAACAGGAAATGGCAGGTAAAACTAAATAATGAAACATGAACAGCAGGGTTAATGAAAGCAGGAATGCCACAAGAGTCAGTATTAAGATCTTAGAAGTGTTCTATAAACACCACTGATCTAGGGCTACTAAAACAAATATTTGTCAAGTGTGCAAATAATGAAAAAATTGCCTCAAGGTGCAGTCAAAATGAGATTCACCAATACTGTATACAAGACTAACTGCATTAACAGAATGGTCAAACATAAATGATATTGTAATGTATGCAAGTAAAACAAATTTCATATAGATATGGTTCAGGAAAATGTCATATTCAGTAAACCACTACTTAGAAAAACAAATATTTGAGGAGGCAAATGGTCAAAAAAATTAAGTTTTAAAGTACACATGGGTGTTATATGGAAGACAGCTAGTATGTTGTATTGCATACTGAGATTCATAGATCTGACGGATTAAACAGTATTAATGACATTCTTTTGTTCCATACTGTGTAGTTTACTTAAGTATGTTCTGTTTAAACTCATGTAAAAGAAAGGACTGTGGGCAGGATTCACAAAGCCTCCGTGTAAGAGTTATAACTCATACATGGAGGCTGCAGTTAAATAGATGATGTCCAGCATGCTTTTGCCATATTCAGCGAGAACATGCTGAATCACACACTAAGGCTTCTATGCACGGTCCATGTAAGACAGTAGGGGTGTGTCCATAGGCGAGCCCTGTGGCGAGACATGCGCCCCCTGAAAGAAAAAGTGCCCAAGTAAACACCCACGACCAGAGTCCACGGAAATGTGAATAAACACAACACAACACATGCCCCCCACAGACTATATATGAACAGAAAACTTATATAAATAAACATGTTATATATTTTTTAAATTGTAAAAAAGATTTTAACCGTGATGTGCGTTACGTTTACTTTGTGGCAGGCGTGCCGTAGCACAGCTACAGATTCAGCAGTCAGTGGGAAAGCATGCTAAGAACTAAATCACATGAAGTATGAAGTGAGAGCCCATGGCCATGGCGTAGTGGTAGAGATGTTGGCTGAAGAGCAGGCATTCATGGTTCGAAGAGCCCCACACAACACCAATTTTATTTTAACCAAAATAAGCACAAAACAGAGTCCCTGACAAATATGTAAACATAAAAACCATTTTATGTAAAAATGTAATGAAATAGCCCATTATACTGAAGAAATGTGAGGAGTAACAAAAAGAATAAAAATGCCAGATGTGCCCCATAAGCTGAGAGCTACAGTTTAACAGGGTGAGAGTGCCATCTTGCTTCCACAGTATGTGAGCACTTGATGGTTTTAACTGGTGCCAAAATGAGTGCCTGTAGCTGAGCAGGTGGTTTAACTTACACTGAATTTAAGTGCCCCTATGTAGCCCAGCAGAAAGCGTGGCCATGCGTGCCCGAAGAAGCCCAGTGCTTTACCACCCGTACAATGCTGCGGAGCTGTGCACCGCTCGACAAACAAAGCTAACCAATGGGCAGCGTTGAGCAACCCGGCCGTTATCAAAGAAACTGCCTTTACACAGACACACCCCTCCAGCATGTCTAGACAGTCATGAAAAATAAAAGCAGTGGCCAGAAGGTTCGAACCCAGGAATACTATACACCATAGTCAAATTGCGCAAATCACTAAAGCCATGACAGCAGTACCTAGAAATGCAATAATAAGCTAATATATAGGAATGAATACAGAAACTGGAGGCATGACAATGCAGGGTTTACTGAAGTTGATACAATTCAGGTAGTGGCCAATCACAGATAATAATGCGGGAAAAACAGACTATATAAGCCCCATAGGCGAGGAATACCACAGCATAAATGAGTTTGTAGAACTGAGACTGCAGGCAGAATGACAGGAGTAGGAGAGGGTAGTTGCTTTTGAAGGCACAGAAGTGGGGCATTCGAGGGTCCAGGTACATGGTCTGGCTCCTGAGTCCCCTCACAATCATTGAGGCCCAACTCATGCAGGGCCAGGTCCTCTGGGGGCTTATACAGAGCTGAGGCATGGGACTGGTTGGCTCATGAGGTCTCACCACCAGTGCCACAGGGATTCCCAAGGACTGGTGAGCAGGTCCATCACCACCATGCGGACCTGAAGAGATGCAAGCAGGACCAACTGAACCTTTGGATCCAGGAGGCCCGGCAAATGCCATGCGCCCCCACTACTGAGTAAGTTACATTTTAATTTGTGTATGTAAGAAATTAAAGCAGAGCTGATATTATGGAGATGTGTATTCCAATATTACTTAATTTATATTACAGCTGCAGGTGTCCCGTTCCTGCGAACACATAGACACTTGGAGCCTATGGCGATAGGCGGCTGGTGTGGTTGCGCCACCAGGCAGGTCCAGTAATCTACTACCAGTGAGCTTTGTACAAGAAAATATAAAAATATGACAGTCAGCAAAGAGTGCAGTGTAGTCACTAAGGAATAAAATGTGCAAGTAACAGTGTGAAAGTGTCTGCAAGTATTTGCTTGATTACAAAAGTGTGTTTTCAACACTGTAAGTTAAAACCGAAAATGAAAAATGTCTGACATAAATTCTACGAAATAAAAAAATACTTACCTGTGAAGAAAAAAGAAGTACACAACCACCAAAGCAGGCTGAAAAAGTATAGCTGCAGAAGATGATAAAGAAATCACATGTGTGAAATATATCCCTGTTGAAATACTGAAACGCGATGACAGAAGTGAGAGACTGCTGGAAAGGATTGTAATAACTACATACCAAACATGTCAATAAAAGCCTAAGTAAGTGCCATCCTGAATAGTAAAAATGAAAGCAAGTGAGAGAGTGTGAGAAAGTGTCATGAATCCAGCAATACAGTAGTAACCCCTGAATAAAAGTATACTGCAGTCAAGACAGAATGAAATGCATGCTGAGAATCAAAACCAAACAGCAAAATCTGTTCAAAGTGTTGCTGCATCTGGAATGTGTATCCCAAAATCTGGATATGTTGCTCTCAGTTCTGCAATATGGGCAGATGGATGATTGTCTGATATACAGAAACATACACTACTTGTCTACAGCTATATATAAAAGCATAAAATGTAGCAACATGATGTGGCCTGAACAAAAGCTAGATATGAATGTGTATGAAGAACAATAAAATGTATATTGATGTTGCAATGTGACAGTCCTATCACCAAAGTTGAAATAACTATCATATAGTAAACTGTAGTTAGAACAGTAGTGTGTATATATATCTGTAGATATTAGAAAATGTTACAGCATATGTATTGGTATTTGAAGGTGTTAATTGTCGTATTTTCTTCACCCCACCTATAACCACATATAACCCATTCCACGTGAAAATGGTATAATGCAATCACAGTGTGCCACCCTGGACGTTTGTCCTGTTGGGTCATATATATTTGCATGTCCGTTTATGCATCTGCCCTGTTCATAGCCACATCCAAACCTGATGGCCTGTTGCCATCAATTAACCCCTGCATGTTGTTGGACTGTGTATTGCTGTTCCAAATTAATAAGCAATGTTGTTATGCCGCTGTTCAATAATTGGTGTGAATATCACAGGTGTTTTGGTTAATGGGAATACTAATGCATGCTGTTTAACTAATTGTGAATGGTATTATATGTCACTAATCCAAGCTGTCGTGACATAATGCCAAAACATGGGGACTGACAGGGAAGGCGGTTCCAGCGAACCCACCTCTCCCCACCACCTCAGCTGGCCGAGTGCACCTGGCCACCCCAGGGGGGGGGGGGGCAAAAAAACTGAAAAAAAACTTTTTTTAAAAAAAAAAAAAACCCCCAGAAGGGTTTTTTTGAGACGGGGGGGGGGGGGGGGGGGGGGGGGGGGGGGGGGGGGGGGGGGGGGGGGGTGCGGGGGGGGGGGGGCGGGGTTTTTTTTTTTTTTTTTTTTTTTTTTTTTTTTTTTTTTTTTTTTTTTGTTTTTTTTTTTTTTTTTTTTTTTTTTTTTTTTTTTTTTTTTTTTGGAAAAGGATTTGTAAAAAACCCCCTTTAAAAAAAAAAAATTTTGGGGTAAAAACATGTCAAAAAAAGCCCCTAAAAAGGGGAAAAGGGGTAAAATTTACCCCCAAAATCCTGAAAAAAAGTAAAAAAAAAAAAAAAAAAAAAAAAAAAAAAAAAAAAAAAAAAAACAAAAAAAAAAAAAAAAAAAAAAAAAAACAAAGAAAAAAAAAAAAAAAAAAAAAAAAAAAAAAAAAAAAAAAAAAAAAAAAAAAAAAAAAACAAACAACAAATAAAAAAAAAAAAAAAAAAAAAAAAAAAATAAAAAAAAAAAAAAAAAAAAAAAAAAAAAAAAAATAAAAATTTTAAAACCCAATAAAGGGGAAAAAAAAATTTCCCCTAAAATTTCCACAATCCGAGGTAAATTACCTGAAAAAGTTTTATTTTGGCCGCCCCTTCAGTGAGAATCAACCAAAACAACTGGTGTTGCTTTTAAGAAATGGGTTGGCTTCAATTTGCAAAAATGGTATGCTTATACCCCACCAGTCTACATTTTAAAAAAAAAATACAAGATGTCTGGGGGGGGGAAAAAATGAAGGGAGAAAGCAAAACCATAACCCTTAAACTTTTAAAAGTTTTTTCACGTGACAGTTGAAAAGAAAAAACCCCATTAACCCAACCCACCGGAAAAAAGGTATGCAAAACAGGGTTTTTAAAAAACATTGTGCCCCTAAATTATCTGTTATAATAATGAGGTTGGTGTGTATTTTTTCCCAAAATGCTTTTAAATTCTGTAAAAATTTTGGTTTCCCTGGGTTTTTGGGGTTTGCCCCCAGCTTTTTTTGTATTTTAAATGCTTTAAAGTACATTAAAAGGGGGGGGGTTAGAATTAAAAAATTAAAATTTTTAAATTTTTAAATTAAATAATTATTAAAAGGGGGGAGCATTGTGATTCCCGGGCGGGGGTAGGTGCCCTCCCCAAAAGGGGGGGCCCAACCTTTCCCTAAAGCCCCGCCAACATCCGGGAGGAAAAAATTAAAGGGGGGAACTTTTTTCCTTTGCATACCAAATCCGGGAACCAGGTTACATGGCGTTGTTCTGCTGTTTACCACCCCCCTCCCTTGAGATTAAAAGACAACACTTGAAAAAAAAAAAAGGGGGGAAAAAAAAGGGGGGAAAAGGCACACCTGTCCGGACGTTCAAAATCGTGGGAAGGGAAAGGGGTAAAAACCAAAAAAACAAAAAAAGGGGGAAGTGTCTATGGAACCTTGGGTCATTTGACCCCAAGGTTGTCCATTTTATTTGGGCCCCTTTAATTTCCCCAAAATTTTCTTTTAAAGTCTTGGCCTCCGAGCTTGCGGGGTTACAACGGTCTGTTTTGGGGTACCGGAAAAAGGAAATGCCACCGGAAGGCGGGGAAAAGTTTGAAAAATTCCCCATGAAATTTCACCCCTTGGAAACATGCAAAGCCACATTGGTTTTCCAGGGCATGTGCTCATGGGGGGATAGTAGGGAAAAAATTTAAAAAATTCATGATATGTTGGGTTTTTGGTGGGTTGAAAACCGGGGCCGGGGGTAACTTTTTTTTCCCACATAAAAGTATGATGGGATTTAAAAAAAAAAATTTTTTTAAAAAAATTTTTAAAAATTTAATTTTTAAGGTTTGGGGATCACAAGTTTGGGGGAATGGGAATTGCAAAAAAGGGTTTGTGGAAAGGTTTTCCTTTCCTCCCCAGAACCTGCCAAAGGGGAATGTCCCACCCTAACAGAAGTTCCAAATTTTAATGCCTGCCTGAACCGTGTTTCCCCAGGAAAAGGGCTAGCATACCCAAATTGAAAAGGGGAAGAAAAGGGATCCCAAAAGGTTGGGTAAAATGAATCTTTTCCCACTTCAAAAGCAGGGGGAGGGGGGGAAAGGGAAAAAAAAAACCTTGTCCTAGGGGTAATAATAGGGAAACAGGACAGGGAAAGGGGAAAAACCTGATGTTTAATTTTCAATTGTCCTTTTGGGCGGACATATTTCCCATGAAAGGTTCCCCCAACCAAAACCCTCAAAAATTTAGGGGCCCTATCTGGGGGTTTGTCTTTGCCCCACCGATCCCCTCTTAGGAGAGGCGGTTCCCCACACAAAGGACACGGCGGGGGTGGGGGGTAATTCCCCATAGCACAACTGTTTGTCCGGGGTATATTTTGGGAATACAGGCAAACAGGTCCACTGAATTTTTTAATCCTTTAAATCATTTTTGCGGTTTTCCCGGGGGGTACAAAACCCCCACCAGCTGTGGTTGAAAAAACCCTAATGCTTAATGGGGGGTTTAACAGGGAAATATTTCCTTTTTAAAAAGGGGGGTGCATTTAAAATTTGCATTCCTGGGGGAGGTAGTGTGATTCCAAACCTATGTTATATGTGCATTGAAAGGGCCCTTGTGTTAATGTGTGGGCATTTCCCCAGGACCCCCATTGTATGTGGCCTGTGTGCATGTGTGCATGTGGTGACTGTGTGTATGTGACTGTGTGCATGTGTCCACATGTGTATGTCTGCATGTGTGCCTGTGTCCATGTGTGCCTGTGTCCATGTGTGCATGTGTGCATGTGTGCAGAAGTGCATCACTGGTAACAATGTCTGGAGACTGTAAACTGTGTTTCCTGTCTTCCTCCCACAGGTTCTGGAAGCGTTGTGCTGCTCGCGGACTCCTGCAGCAGGAACCTGAATGTTCTGCCACAGGTACTGGTAATGATGATATTTGTGTAATGGTACAGGAAGGTGTGTCAGGGTCTGCCATTGGTCAGCCAATTGACAGTACACAGCTGTCTACCCCATCATTGGCGCCACAGTCATCCTGCACAGTACATCCTCTTGTCACCATTGTCCCTAGGTGATGGACAGGATACAGTGGGCATAGACCAGGGTGGTAATGTGGTACCTGTGGCACATACGCGCCCCCACAGCAGCCATGGGCAGGGTCCTCCCGATGGTACCACATTGGTGACAGCTGCCCATGGGTTCTCGTGGGAGCATCCATGGGCGCACTGCCTCTGGCCAACGCGGCTCCAAAGAGGCTGTCTGTCAACCTCAGCTATGTTTCGACTGTCATGCAAGTGCGGCACAGTCGCTGCATGGAAAGGTACACCAGACAGGGTCTGAGGGAGCTGAGAGCATGTCTATTAAAACATACAGCCATGACAGACAGTATGCGATACTATGGCGTGATACGGCGGATGCTATCCATAATTTCCACCGGCGTCATAGACAGATATTGTGGGGACATATTACAGCAGTTCCACAACCAAATGTCCATGAGCCAGGCAATGGTGGGCCATGGCATCGACGTGGCCGTATGCCGGTAACAGCAGCTGGCAGTCGGCGCTGATGACAACAGGTTCGCTACCCATTCCCATAGTGTTAGCAGCAGCCCCAGCAATGCTGGGTCTGTGCTGTCATCGAACGCCCCCCAGGAGACCACGCGGCACGTGGCCTGACAGTCCTAACAGGGACCTGTGTCCAGTCAACACACTCCCGCTTCTGATGACAGTACCCAGTCTGACTTAGTACTGATACGGGTCCACATAGCACCCTGCCAGGCACAGGTAAAACGGTCCGTGCTCTACAGACACTGATCTGTATGACCTGCCAGGTGCAGTCTGTGGCTGTCCACAAACCCCTGTATATGGCAGCCATGAGGTGGAACTGTGTGCATGCATATGCACATGCAAAATGTTAACACTCTAGGTTTACCACATACATGCACACACTGCACTAACACTGCCCCACCCTGTACTGCTGCCCCTCACCAACACACACATACACACACATGTTAATTGGTGGTATCAGTGGCTGACTCAGGCATACCTAATCCACACCCTGTGCATATTAAGGCGATGACACTGTGCCACCTCCTGCAATCTCCAACATCACAAGGGAACAAGTAAACACGTTGCTGATGCACAGGGTAACTACATAGAAGTGTATTAGCAGTATCATGTTGGTAACAGTACAGTGTGCTGCTATGACTGTGGTATATCCCAGCATGCCTGCTGCAGTAACTGTATGAATGTCCTGAATTGTTATCTGCACCCATAGTACATGCCAAAGTGTAACAGCTGCACATAATTGCATGCCGGTGGTAAGGTTATCAACAGATAGCCGCATACATGGGTAGCACAGGGGGAAAGCTAACGCAAGTAGTGATATGCAATGGTGGACATATACAGTAATGGTGTCAAGCCTGGAAAGTTGCCCAAACAACGACTATGCAATGTGGATGTTCACAAGATGTAGATATGTGTGCAGTACCACTGTAATCCAAATCACAAATAACTATGACATAATATCAGTTCTACCATGGGTATCTGCACTGTGTATTCCTGGGTACATGTTGATAGTGCCTACATATTTGCATGGTTACTTACTGTTATTGTTACCCCTTCTTTGTTGTACAATGCACTACTTCCAGCCCTGTTTACTGTAGCTTTGTTTGCATGCATGTTCGCTAGGGTTCCTGAACACTGCTTACACCTGCAATGCAGAGTTACAGTGCTTCTGTAGACTCCTAGTGACATCTGCATAGCGCATAACACGTGATGTCAATCCTTTACACATGACAGAACGTCACTGTCTGTCCTGTACGCATGTACGCTGCCTGTGACACATTGCTGGGTACATGTCTTACCTGGCATTTACCCACGGTGTGCAGTCATATATGCCAGTGCTATGAAACAGTAGCGTACACCCACACATACACACCTTCAGTATGTTGTTCCCATTGGCCCTATGTGTTGCTACTCACCATGGCAATCATCACACTACTAGGTAGCATGTGCAAAGGTAACCTGTGAATCACCTCTATGGTCCAGTTGTGGTTTATGTGAGTCATGTGGCAATGTCACAGCTGCCACATGTATGCAGTCAGCCATCACCCTTGGCCAGGAACGCATAACACATGTGTGGATGCCACCACACAGCCATCTGGGGACTGGGCTCTCTGAATTCCAGTAATGCCATACCATGTCAGGTGGTATGTCATATATACTACATCCTGACAAACTTCAACCCCAATCCCTGCTGCTACTATTGATAAAACCCTGAAGATGTTTCTGATAGTTTTGACCACTCTTTACTGAGACATTTCAAGACCTAGCTAGCCATCTACCTCCTAGCTCCCCTGGTCCTGAAAGTAGCACCCCTAGAAACCTACTTGTGTTCAGCTGCCAATCAGTCACCACTTCACTTCTCCGTACCTTGATTGAAACAGTGAAACCCACTACACATTCTGCTGATCAACTCCCTGCCGAGTACCTATCAAAATCAGATGATGCTATTGCTTACCCCATCTCAAAACTAATCAAACGAACCATGGTAGAATCTAAATTTCCCACCATCTGGAAAATATCCTATGTAATCCCACTTCACAAAGGTGGCAGCTCTACTGAATTCTCCAATTATAGGCCAATAGCTATACTCCCTCCACTTGCAAGGATTATGGAAACTTTATTCATAGACAATTCATGCACCACCTAATCCAAAATCGCCTTATGGCAGACACTCAGCATGGCTTCCGTCCTCATCACAGCACTACTTCAGGCCTCCCAGCCTTTACTAACACCATAAACCATACTTGCAACACTAATTATATATCCTCAGCCCTCTTTTTGGATCTTTCCAAGGCATATGATATGGCTGATCACCAACTTGTAATCCACACCCTGCAAACATTCTGTCTAGATACTGTAGCCTTCCAATGGTTTCAATCCTACCTGCATGGTTGACAGCAGGCCATTCTGGCAGAACAAACTCTCTAACCTTCTACCTAACACCCTCAGAGTACCAAAAGGCTCTATACTAGGGCCCTTGCTGTTCTCCATCTTCATTAACGACCTTTATACTGTCATCCCAAAAGTCAGCTGTATCCAATATGCTGAAGACTCTACTCTGATCTGCTCAGCCACATCTCCAGTAGAGTTATGGTCAGCTACCCAGACCACCTTTAATACAATAGAAAACTGGCTTTCTGAACAATGTCTGATCCTAAATCCCAAATAAACTAAACTGCTGTTATTTCACCAACACGTAGGTCTACCGCTTTCACCTTTACCATAACATCAACTGATGACACAATAATCTCCCCTGACCCATCTACTAAACTATTAGGTGTCATCATAGACAATAATCTCAAATGTGACCTACATGTTAACCAAATTATCAAAGCCATCAATAAAAAACTAGGGTCACTTTACAGAATAAAAGCCTTCCTAACCCCTCCAGCTAAAGGTGCCATAGCTCGCTCACACCTTCTTACAACCCTTCTGTATGCATCCCTCTACTCGAATATGAACAAGACTGTCCTTAACAAACACTCAATTTGCTACAACCACATTGCCAGGTTTGCCACTGGGCTTCCTTTTTATGACACATCATTGCATCAATCTAAATCAGCTTGGTTGGCTTGAAATACCCAGCCTAATACAGTATAACCAACTGATTATGGCCTATAAAATCCTCCATAATCCGGACAATACTCCTGCACTTCAAATATTATCACCCCCTATAACAATCCTAGACCGCTTCGATCCTCTAACAAATTACTAATTCAGACTAGCAAATTTAATAACACAGCCGGTGACTCTCTCTTTGCAAACTCTGTAAGTAGATCCTGGAACTCACTTCCAGCTGATATTACCTTACCTTCCACCTTAGGTCAATTTAACACTAGACTCAAACAACATGTGTCACTTAACTGGCTATGTCAATGTATCAAGCCTGGCTAACTTGAATGTGTAAAATCTGTTGACCAGTTTACTGTGTAATTTAATTTAATCCTGACTTGTGCTCAGGACTAACTTTAACCTGTGGAACATGTTTAACTTGCTTACTTATGTAATCTCTGTAAATAATCTGTTTGTAATATGTAATGCTGGTATTATGTAAAGCTGTATCTGCTTACCCTTGTAGCTTTTCTCCCCGGGCCTCCCCTGAAAATGGACATGCATCCAGTCGGACTATCCCGGTCAACAAATGTAGGATAAATAAATAAATAAATAAAATATATTACAGTGACTACAATACAAGTCAGACATTGACACGCACTGACAGCATGCTGAACACACTGGGGCATACGTGGGGACTCAGAATAGCATCCTGCCTGAGCATCACACACCTCCACAGCTGGCACACAGGCATATGTTCTTGTTGAACAGAGCACATGCCACACATGGCACACACATCCCTGTGCACACACTCACAGCCTGAAGGGCTACACAACACACCTGCTACAGACGTGTCAGGTACCTGTCTTGGGTGCTGCACTGGGGTCCCGCTCAACAGGCTGTATCTGGTGAAGGTCACAGTGATATGCCACAGGGGCACTATGGTCCATCATAGAACACATGCATACAGGTCAGTCAGAGGCATGGACACATATGACTCACTCATTGACCATGCCAGTATGGCTGACCTGAGACATACCTCCCTGGACTACATGATAGGGAACATAGAATGGATCTCTCAGCATGTGGCACAGGCCAGTATGAGCCTGATCTTGGTTGCCAACATACCCTCACCAGGTATGCTGCCACTATATGTGGGAAGGGTGTTGTATGTCTACATTATGCTCAGTCTCCACTGTCATTCATAGGGTATCCGTTGGCTGTCAACATGTGCTTACATGCTAGGGAAGCCACAATGATGTGCAAGGATCATCTTGCACGTGACACCCATGGCCCAATGTATAATGACAAAGCTCCTTAGTACACACATATTGCCTTATGCTGCAGGACATGGTTTACATAGCCACCGCCGTTGGTATCACACAGGTTAGGACACTAACAGTGCTGCTACACAACAACAGCAGTGTACACCGGAAGATGCATGCACCGGACACTGTCCTCAGCACAGTGAACTGCAATGTCTGTGCAGTACCAGATTCCTGATTCATGGCTCACAGGTGTTACCCATCACTGACAGGTTATGCTCCATACCATGCCTGTCGTCCCCTACACGCAGTAACACACATGGACAGGGGGGTGGTATCCCAAGGTACCACAGATATACACACCTCCAGGTTGTTGGCACAGCACAAAGCATCAGGGCCTAATCATGTGCAGCTAACAGTGTGTCGGACTGCCATCTGGTTCATATCCTGGCACACACAACCCTCCCATACACAGGAAGACCACCTATCCTCCATAACAACACTGGCAATATGACAGTCTCAAGAACTGTGTTTATATGGCTGGACTGCATCCAGCCAAACATTGTGCGTGAGCATTACTGTAGCTACAACACACTAGTTGAAGGGTTCACAGCATGTGGTCACTGAATTGCAGTGGAATGACATGTTACCACTACCACAACAGGTGGGAACATGCAGCACCTGTACATCAAATACATGTACACTATATGGCCCAGACCAGATGTGTATCCCCTGCTGTAGGTATTTTACCATATACACCCACACTGTATAGACACATACCGCTTGCGGACCCTGCACAGTAAGACACAGTCATATTGGTATACATTGCAAATACCATTTATCCACTCGAGGCATGTGTCAGACATGGTAACTACTGCAGGTCACAGGTATTTATGTGTATGTGTCATACACATACATCATGTGTGCAATGCCATTGCTGGTTTAGGCAATGGCATGCATTGTTATGTACAAAGACCCACACAAGGTCATACTGTGTGACACAACCACACATGTCAGTTGTGGGTTACCAAAACATACCTATCTGTACTCTGACAATGGTAATAGACCCAGTAGCAGAGCGCACTATTGGCATTACTAGCCAACTAGCCCTGTTTGGCTGTGCTGATAGTGTGGTGGCATCCCCTTTGTTTACTGGGGGAATATGCAGCATCTGGTGTATTGTAGTATTTGCCAAAAGGATCTGTTCTCTCACACTTGCATTTACACACACCCTACTACCCCCACACACACATGCACACTTGCCATTTGCAGGATTCATTCCCCTACCTAAGTCACGACACATGAGAGAGACGCATTAGCAAAGTGCATTATTCAGATTACTAGATAGTTCTTCTTCTCTGGCTGTACTTATAGGGTACTGACAACATCAGTATTTTGAAAGGGTAATGTGCATCAGGTAGTGTGATCTCCTGATTGCCAAAACTAACATGTTTTTCATATGGAAATGCACACACACAAACTCCCCACATCCAAACACACGCACACTTGCAGGTTTCAAACCCCTACCAAAATATGTTATGGCACTTGAGAGTGATGCTGTAGCAGGTTGCGCTATTCTGAGTACTGGCAGATGTCTCTTCTCAAGCTGTATGTATAGGGTGATGTCATCATCACTGTTTGGAAAGGGTAATGTGCATCATGTAGTGTGATCCCCTGATTTCAAAAATGCACATGTTTTTTATACAGAATTGCACACACACAGAGTCCCCAGGTTTAAACACACACACATGCCATTTACAGGTTTCAAACTCCTACCTAACTACATTATGACACTCGGGAGAGACGCATTAGCAGAGTGCACTATTCACATTACTGGGAGGCTTCCCTTCTCCTGCTGTACTTATAGGGTGCTGACATCATCTGTGTTTAGAAAGGGGAATGTGCATCCTGTAGTGTGTTCTCCCAGTTGCCAAAAGGGACATTTCCCTCACACAAAATTGCACACACACTAACCCCCCTCATCCAAACACACACACTTACAGGATTCAAACCACTACCTAACTATGTTATGACACTCGAGATGGACGCATTAGTAGAGCACGCTATTCGCATTACTGGGAGGCTTCCCTTCTCCTGCTGTACTTATAGGGTGCTGACATCATCCGTGCTTAGATAGGGGAATGTGTATCCTGTAGTGTATTCTCCTAGTTGGCAAAAGGGATACTTATTTCAAACAGTCTTGAACACACACACTAACACCCTCCACACACACAGAGCATGTACAGGATTCAAACCCCTACCAAACTATGTTATGACACTCAAGAGGGACGCATTAGCGGAGCGCGCTATTTGCATTACTGGGAGGTTTTCCTTCTCCTGCTGTACTTATAGGGTGCTGACATCATCAGTGTTTAGAAAGGGGAATGTGCATCCTGTAGTGTGTTCTCCTAGTTGGCAAAAGGGACACTTCTTTCAAACAGTCTTGAACACACACTAACTCCCTCCACACACACTGAGCATGTACAGGATTCAAACCCTTACCTAGCTATGTTATGACACTCAAAACAGAAGCATTAGCAGAGCGCGCTATTCGCATTACTGGGAGGTTTCTCTTCTCCTGCTGTACTTATAGGGTGCTGACATCAGCAGTGTTTAGAAAGGGGAATGTGCATCCTGTAGTGTGTTTTCCCAGTTGCCAAAAGGGACATTTCCCTCTCACACACACAAACCCCACTCACTCACACACACTGATCATTTGCAGGATTCGAACCCCTACCTAGCTATACTATGACACTTGAGGGAGACGCATTAGCGGAGCGCACTATCCAAATTACTGGGCATCTGTTCTGCACCTGTAGTATTTATAGGGTGCTGACATCTTTATTTCTACAGAGGTATGTACATGTAGTACTACCTGTCAGGTGGGGGATAGCATATATATGCATTTGCAGCCACCTACGTCAGGGTCAGATATGCACATCGCACTGGCAGGTTATGTTCTCTACCATGCTTTGGGACCACATGATCTGTAACACACAACACAACCAGTCCAGAACACCACACCCACATCCAGGACACATACTTAGCTTCCCTGGGAACAGTGCCAGGATATGCAGGTGTTCACATACACCATTCCAGTTGTTAACATCAGGTACAGGCATATTGTGTGTGAGAACTACTCAGGCCTCTACCACTTTACCCTACAGCCACTACAATTCCAGGGTCCATGTGCTATGGCAGAACCACACACCACAGCCACATGGGGGAATACATATTGCACCTGTCCATCTGCAATGTGGGTACTCACTGTTCCACACCAGAGGTAGACCACCATTGTTGATATCTGACCATACCCACCTTTCCCTGGACATCCATATCCCATTTCCACCCCCAGGCAAGGTTGTCACTGCACACAAACTGTATTTAGCACAAGCAGACTCTACACTTGTGTAGACTGGGGTGGACGAATTCAGAGGACCCATGCTGGAGGACTATACTGGCCACTCAGCATAATCCTTGACAATTGCATTCTATGAGCATGTGTACGGTTTGCATTGGTCATGCTATCCCACATATACCCATGACTGCTCCACAACAAGACACCTGTCAGCTGTACACCAGCCATATATGCCCAGACAACAGACAGATTGACCTAATACATTGCAGAGCTGTAGCCCACAGAGGGAGGACATCTGTGAACAGTTCCAGCACGGCACTTCATTCACACATACTCATTACAACACAATGTTGACAGTGGAATCGTCCAGAGAATGCAGATAGGGCTCCCCTCAGTCTGTTATTGACGGACACCTACTGTCAGAGATCCTCAGCAACCCTCTCACAGCACACACCGACAACATGGCTGTGGCTTAGCACATTCAATCCCTGGGACCTCCACGTGCCCTGCTTGACAGAGGCACAGCTCACTAGCCTCACATGTTGCCTTCAGTGACCTACTTTACAGTGGCACAGTAGCCTACTATCCTGGGGATGCAGATGCCAAGGACACTCTGGCTGAGCTGTCATTCCCTAGGGCTACAAGCCTAGTATTGACCTCTACACCCATATGTTCAATTGTTGGATGCACAATATTTGTTGTGCTGTTCTACTGTTTGCAGGTCTTTATTGCCATAGCATTCCCTGTTCCTATGGCCAACTTGTGTATCTGTGGAAGATGTTTGCATATGACGGCAATCCACTATATCACTTATGTCTATGTAGTCATTTACTGTGTGCACTGGGCTGATTGCTGTGTTGTGGTTGGTTCCTGGACTGACACGTACAAATACCAGATATGTGTGGCCAACTGCTAAACGGAGATATGGCCTAAGTGTATGAGCATGCCCAGTTCAGCCTTTCCATGGCATGTTGTCTGACATATGCCTCATTTATCAAAGTGTGCGAGCATGCCCAGTGTGAGCTTTCCATATGTTGCACTCTGATGTCCACCACATATTTGGGTGTGTGAACCTCAACAATATCTCACGTTTATGGTTGTGTGTTGGGTGTCATGTTGTGTACTAACTGGCCAACTGCTTCGTGTCTACCACAACAGGGATTATACTGTGCCTGCAGGGATTGCATGGGATACTTTGCAGACAGTTCTCAACATACTTTCATAATGACCTAACACTGTAGTACCGTGATAGTGTACTGGTTCAGTACTTTCACTGTGGTGGACAGTATCCTGGGCTTTAGTCCTATGACTGCTTGACATCTTTATAGTGAGCACAACAGACTGTGTAGGGGCCAGTTGTGCACATATGACCATGTTGCAATATGTTCAGATATGAACTACCTACACCAGGCTCGTCCAACATTGCTAGTGTATTCCACAACATGGGTGGACATTGGCAAACACTAGCGATGTTCCCTAGGCCATTTCTGATGCTAGTCATAGGGTGTGTTTGTCCTTCGACACACATTGTAACTGGAGTTTGCCATGACATATGTCGTGGTTAGTATACTGTGCCTCCGTCTACCTCTGACATAACAGTGATACCGAGGGTTAGCCTACCATCTCCCATACACTCATCAGGATTCCTCTTGAGGGGTGTCGATATGTGACTCTCTGGCTGACCTGTACCAGGAGTTTACTGAAGAGTGGGGGTGCCTTCTATGTTATGGATCATTCTGTACAGCTTGTCCTATGTATGTCAGTGCTGGGGTTCAGGTCTCTCATGTGCATAGCTCACTGCCATTCAGATTGTACAAGGTGCAACATGTTCATTCATTCCAGGTTGGACATGGCTTCATACATCAGGCACAGCTTTCCTGTAGCTGGGAAGGATGGCGGTGTGTGGGGCTGCACTTTGTTTACTCAGGCAACACATGGCATCTGTTCATGCTCTTTGCTACCCCTGGTGGGGTACTGTTGTGGACTTTACAGTTGATGGAGGTGTCTGCTGCAGTATATCCCACAGGGGCTATTGTAGTCAGTTGTGATGCTGATGGAGGATGACTGCAGAGCCACAGTGAGTTCCCCTTATCTACATCTGCCAACCTTTGGGTGGGTATATGGTACATGTTTCTGCGAACACTACAGCCACATGTTTGTCCAGTGCAGGATATCTATCACCTTTTGTACCCAGGTCTCACATTACATGTTAGGTACCTCATGGGTTAACACCTGTGTGGTAATTTGTGGGCACTTACTGTATATCCACGGTGGTTGTCTATACACAGTTCTGCAATTAGCTTGCTGGCATGACTATGGCTACAGTTGTCTGTTTGTAGGTGGCCCTTTTGTGGGTTGCTTGTGTCAGCTGGGGGTCGGATATGGTGGGCTGTTTGTACTCCTCTGCATACATGTTCAGTCACAGTCCTTCCATGTTGCCCTATACCTATGGGACATATATACAGAACGGGGGTGGGGGGCGCAAGACCAGGCCTTGTGGGATGCCACTCATATCCGCTTTGTAGTCTGACATGGATGCGCATGTCTGACCATGTCAGTTCTGTCCTTAGTCTGGTTTGCAACCCTCTACTGACATAGGGGTATATTTAAGCTGGTGAACATATCCATACTGAACTCGCACTGCATTATTGTCTAGAAGCATGTGCACGGTCCAGCTACGCTGTGTGGACCACATTGCCCTCATCAATGACCTTAATGACTGCTTCAAATGGGTCAGACATGTTTAGGGGCAGGTTCTGCAGTTACGACAGCCACACTGTGTAGGGTCCAGTATCAGTAGGTCCACAATAACCTTCTGTCTGTGGTACATACTGATCCTTTCCATAGCTGTGCAGAACAAGCTTGTCAGGATCCTGGGGTGGTAGTTTGGAGTATCCATTCAGGCAACACCTTTGTTGTGATGGACCACTGTTGTTTTACACTGCTCTTTGGGTACATATCCTGTGGTAAGGCTGACATTGGGCAGTAGTGTGATTTGGCATTCCATTATTCTTGGAGTCCATGTTGGCCTCAGCACAGGACACCATCACATACTTTTGCTGCTGTGTGTTCTGCTTTGTAGATGATGGCTGTTACCTCAGCATCTGCAATGTCAGGGGACCATCAGTCTGCTGGGATAGGTATTTTGCACTCGGGGGGGGGGGGGTTTGCACTGCACCTGACAGATTGTATGTTAGCAATATGTGTGTGTGTTTGGTATGTTGTTTGTAATATCTGTGTGATTCGGAGCATATCTGTGGATGCCCAACATGGTTCCTACCATCGGTTGGGTAACCCTTGTGATTATCCTTAGTGTCCTGTAATGCTTTGTATCTTCATAGGTTTATGGGTTCATACTAGGCTATACACCCTAGGCCATTAGTAAGCCTAGCCAGAGTGTGTGTCTTTTGCCACCCCTTGCTATGTTCAATTATGGCCATTTATGAAGTTCTTCACTGTGCCTCTGTCTGGTCGTGACACAGTGAGGACCCCCAGTATACATGTACGGTCATCCATCCACTTGGCAATATTCCTGTTGAGGGGTGTCAGTGAGGGGCTCTGCGTACCATGGATTGGGATCCTGTTTCTGGGTGTGGGGAGCCTCTGGGTTATGTATCTGTCCCTCCAGCACATCTTATTTCATTATATGTTGAGGCTGACATCTGTGACACTCACAGCTCCAATGGCTTTGATTTCCTGTGGTGGAGCATGTCCATTACTCCTGTGTTGGACATGGCCTTGTACAACAGACATACAATGCCTCTGTGTAGGCAGTGTGTGACTGCAGTCAGCTGGGGTGTCTACAGCCAGGTAGCATATGACATATATTTCACACCCTTTATCCTGTTGGTGGGGTAACTATGAGGTCTTCCGAACCGCTGCAGGTGTCATGTACGGTACATCCCATATGAGTCATTGTACTAGATTATGGGTCTGATAAGGGAACAGTACAGCGGCACAGTGACCTATGTTGATGTGAATCCTTTCATGATACGGTGTTCAATATCGACAATCTTCATAGCCACATTGGCATTGTGGGTGTCACATGACAGATTAATGTCGACCTGTGTCCCTAGGTCCCTGATTACTCCTTGCATACATAATGGTTTGACACCTATGTGGTAATTTGTGTGTACCTTGTCTGGTATTTGGTGGGACATTCATACTGTCCAGTGTCTTCGGATGTCTGGGTGGAGTTCTTGTGTGTGAGAGTGTGGTCTGTCGCATGCTACATACTGTACAGCAGTTTTGACTACAGTTATGTGCACATGGGTGGCCTCCACTGCTTTGTGCATTGTCAGTTACCTGGCAATATGGGTGTCTGTGCTGCATATGGATACTCCCCCTCTATGATGTTTTGGTGCAGGTATTGGGGCCATAACACATGATATGTGGTATAACCTAGTAGTGCTGGTGTGCTATCACTAGGCTTGCAGCAGGCTTCTGTCACTGCACAGACATCAATGTTCTCCATAATGGGAAGTGCCTCAGGGGCATGCATATTGCAGTTTACACATCTGACATTGATCAGCATTACCCTTATGTTTCCTACCACTTATGTTTTCTAGGGTGGTGGGTAGTCTTTTTGGCCTTGCCTACATACGGCTCTATGGAGGCGGCAAAGGCCTTATCCAGTATCCAGACGCACACGGGTAACAGCTGCGAGCCATCCCTGGAACAGCAGCATTGCTTGTCATGCTTGACATCTCAAGCAGACAGACATTAGACCCTCTTGGACTGACAGCTGTAACTGTGCCAGCTGTTAAACTTGAGCATTCTGTGTTTGTACTGTGGCATCATTCTTGGTGAGGGTTGGATGCTGCACACAGCCAGTGTCATACCGCCCTGGGGTAAATACTCAGAGGGACCATCCATGTCTCTTTTGATGTTGACCAGGGATGTACATCTCAGGTAATTCACACCAGCATGGACATTGAGTGCATCATATTTCTGCTTGCTTTGGGGTGACCTGCGTACTTGTGTTATGTGGCATTTTGTGGCAGCCTACAGGCAGCCTACTCTACACTTTCCCTTGTTCAGTCTGGTGAGTGGGACAGCAGTGTGTCTGCCTATACAGACACCTATTACAACTGTATCAGGCATGTTGTTTCAACTTCTGGCCTGGGACTGTTTGGCACACCAGCTTTGCGTACTATTCGTTGCATGTGCTATGTTTGAAGGTTGTGGTTGCTTGTGATCTGCTTTGGAGGCTTTTGTTGGTGTGGTGTGTTTGTAATTAAGGCCTCTGGGAATATTTGTCTGTGTTTATGTGTTTGGTTTACAGTTGTGGTAGGTCTATGTGGGACTGGGTTTGTGGTGTATGTGGTTACCTTCTCCTCCTGACTAGTTTTGACAGTACTGAGTTGGTGGAGCTCAACCTCTGGTTTGGATACATGGATGCATCTATCACATATATTTGTATTTATTGGGGGGTGTTGTGCTTGTCTGTGTACTTGGGACTGGTGTCACATTGCCTCTGGATTCACAGATTCTACTTGTTGTGGCTGGACTTAGTGGATTGTATGTGTGGACATATGTTATTGCCATACTACTGGTCAGTGATTACTTCCCTTTTTATGTTTGCTCTATCATGCGGTAGCTTCCTCATTCTCTTGCATGGTTTGGTAATGGCTGGAGTCCAACATGCCAGATGCCTGCGTGTATGGCATTGTGTGTTGTTGTTATTTGTGATTGCATACTCCAAGCATTCCTGGCTGTGTTCATGGAATGACTGTATAACATGTTCTGTGGTGTGTCCCATATTCTGCACTTGCACAGGGCCTTTTGTGGATTCAACATCGGTTTTGAGGGCTGCAACCTATGCTTTACACATGTTTTTCACTGTGGTATTCTGGCCAGGGACTGGGGTCAGGATGTGTATATCCAGTGTGATTACTCTATGGTCTGGTCTTACCAGTGAGGGGTACACTTCTCATCTTGCCATCCAGTACACATGTTGCTGATTATCACATCCAGTATGCTTACCCCTCTTGTGGGAGTAGTACATTGTTCCTGGGCATTTTGGTTTATAGAATCTGGGTAATTTTCTCCTACTGTGTTGGTGCTAGTATAATGCTCCCGGTGTATGTCTGGGTATTTTCAGTCAAGCAATATAATGTGGTTTGGGGGGCTTGATATATTCATGTATTCCGACATAGGCCAGGTGCAGTTCCTGGTATTAGGACAGTAGTCTGCAGCAGGCTATATACTGGGAGGCGGTTTTAGCTATTGGTATTTGACCATGGCTAATCCATGCTGCTTCTTGTTGTGGTACCAACATGGGGGTGTGGTTATCCTTGCCATTTCTTGCTAGTCACCCTCCTTTGTAGCTTGTTCCATGTTTTGCGGCTGTACAGCACAGTATGAGGTGTGACCTGGTAGTGTTAGGGTGCTGATGTGAGCCTTGACCCAGTTCTCTATTACAGGACTGGTATCTACATTCTCCATACTGTGTGCATTTACACTGCACACATCTTGCTGTTTATACATCTGTCATTGGGTAGCATTACATCTAGGTTCCTATCCCTTGTAGAACCTATGAAGGTGGGTTTGTGTTTTGAGACTTACCTATTCAGGGCATGCTGTGGGTACTGACAGCCTTTGCCAGTATCCATGGGGCATGGCATGATAGGTGCACACCATCCCTAGCAGGTGGTGCATCATGTCATGCTCCGCATGTCTTCCCAGCCTGAAACACATTGGCTCCCCTTTGACTAACTGCATTACTTCAGCCAGTTATTGCACTTGATCATCCCATCGTCATTTTGTGGCTTCATGCTTGGTGAGGGTGGATGTTAGTCAGGGTGCTCATGTGTGCATATAGTACATGGTGTTACATTACTTAACACATGGCATTCATGCCTCAGGTGGTGCTGCAGGGCTGCCTCTGTCGGATGTGCATATTACACTTCCCTGTACATGTTTGTGAGCAGGTCATGTCATTTTAGGCATCCATGTTATTATTTGAGTGAGTCAGAGTATCATTCCCAGGGTTCCTACTGAGCCAGTGTATGTGCTATGCGTTGCCTCTTTGCCAAGGCCAGGGCATACTGGGCACACCTCCTTCTGCCTACTGGGGCAGGCTCAGGTTGTTCCTCCTCCGAGTCACGCTCTGCCTGTAATGGCCTTGGCAATGGTGGGGGGCTGTTTGGCCCGGCCCTATGCTGGTCCTGCTGCAGATGTTTTCGCAAGATCATATTATGTAGCATAGCACATACCATGACAATTTGGATATATGTATTTGGTGTGTACTGCAAGGCTCCACCAGATGTGTCCAGACACCGGAACCGTGACTTGAGCAGCCCAAACACACGCTCTATTACATTACGTGTTTGTGCGTGTGCCTCATTATGGCGTTCCTGTTCAGGTGTGTGTGCGTTTCTGATGGGTGTCATCAGCCACGGCTCCAGTGCAAAACCTGCATCCCCCACTAGGTGTCCATGTGGGATGTCCCCATTGGCAAATGTCTGGTACAGCTGCATCAAATGCTAGATGTGGGAATTGTGGTAACTCCCAGGGCAGCCAGCACACACATTCATTATTATGCCCTGGGCATCACACACGACCTGGCAGTTGATGGAGGGGAAGCCCTTGCGGTTAATGTAGGCCCTACCCCACTCACCGGCTGGTGCTTTGATGCGTATGTGCGTACAGTCTATTGCACCCACTACCTCAGGATATTCCGCTATTTGCTGGAAGAGCCGCATATTGCTGGCCAATACCTCACGGGCATTGGGGAAATATACACGATCACCGACATGTGCTGACATGGCATCCAGGAACTGGTGCAGTACCCTGGAGGCTGATGCCTGTGATATCCCCATCATATCGCCAGTTGGTCTCTGGAAGGTACCTGTTGCTAGTATTCTTAGGCCAACACATACCTTGGTTTCCACTGGGATGGGTTCCCCTAGGTTGGTTCTGTGTGTGAGGCGTTGCCTGCACAGCTCAACAATTTGCTGCAGGAGCTCTCTGTCCACTCTATAGCACTCTACTATCTCCAGCTCATGTAACCCATGGTAGGTGACCCTGGGCCTGTACACTCCTCTCCGTCTCCTCACTGTGGGTTGTCTGGCACCATCTGCATTGTCACCACCCTCAGCAAGTCGCCTATGTCTCATTATGACAGCTATGGCAGCCCCTAACATTTCTGCTCTGAGTTCAGCATTTTCAGTTTTCACTTCTATTAGCTTACTTCTGTCTTGCAGTGTCTCTTAAGGGAAACATCCTGCACTGCTGTTTGCAGAGTTTTAAGTGCTGGGCTGGGCTACTATTCTGCCTGTGTAATTGCCTGCTTCTAATTGTTTTCACCTGCTAGCTTCAGCAGTTATCCCTGCTAGCTTCCTATTAATTCTGTTGCTTCCTTTTTCCTCTTTGTTTCCTCAGGGGGGAGCAACGTGCATACCATCAGAAACATGCTCACAGTGGCTTACACGCCGCTATTAGAGCGTGCTTATACGGTTCAGAATCTACTTATTCAGGTTAAAACGCGCGTACACCCGCGCAAACACTGTTACACGTCTGCCAAAAGCCTCCAACATACTCAGCCCATCCTACACGCACACACACCCACACAAACAGTGTTAAACATCTCCTAACACGCTCCCACATGCTCAGTCTGCCTTACACGCGCGCACACTGCCCTACCCGCGCTTCATGGCATGCACATGTGCGCATGCATGCCCAGCAAGAAACTTTGGTATAAGTAACAGTGTACACCTTCCATTTCTTGACTTTCCATGACTTATCTAGTGGCACACCTCTTTCCATGATCTGTGTCTGTCATCTGTCATGTTACACTGGCCTCCAATGAACTGCATTTCTTTCTACCATTCCCCCCTGTGATGTCACCTATCTCCTACTCTATTCCTCCCCCTTATGTATGTCTTACACTACTCAGACTGTGCTCATTTGCTATGTGACTGTGAGATTCAGTGTCCTAACCCTCATTTACATGAGATTGCCTACTAATGCTTAGTTACATGTCTTAGACTCAGCTTCCCCCCTTAGCAACCACTACACGGTGGCCATGTTGTTTTTCGTCTGCTGGTCCCTGCATTGTCATTCCATGTATTGCAGGAAACCCACATTTGTGGGTTTATAACCTTCAGTTTCATGTTTTATACAGCGCAGCATCGGGTTATATTGCCAATGGCCGCATATTTGGCCATTGGCATGCTGCCTGAGTCATATGCACCCTTTTTTTGGAGCTGACATGGCTCCGTTGTGGTATTTGCAGAAACATACTCAGTTGTCAACTGAGTACATTTCTGCAGCTAAAACGTCTCTTACACGGACTGCTTTCTGCTTCGTGGATCGCTAATATACCTCATTTGCATACCTTTCGGCTGCAAGTGAGGTATTTAGCATGTCCACGCCCAGTCCGAGTAAGAGAAATTTTAGCTGGTCTCTTACATGAAGTTTAGGGCTGTTCCTGGATCGCAAGGCTTGCATGGAGTGTTGCACGTCTCTTACACTCCGTGCAAGCCTTCGTGAATCCTGCCCATAGAATGTACACAGAAATTTCAAAGACAGCATGCGTAAGGAGACACTCTTTCGACAAAATAGTAAGGAATGTCTGAATCAATACAGACTCGCCTATAGAAGAGTGATGTAAGGCATAATTCAAGTAAATAAATAGTGCAGATCCAAAGATCTGTTCAAATAATGTGGACTAATAAGAGTTCCAGTGAGTTAGTGCAAATCTTACCAATTGTCATCTAATACTGCAAATGCCTTAATGCAATACAAAAAGGTTCTAAACTGGTTACTGGAGGGCACTGATGAAAGTGATCAGAAACACATTAGAATGGATTTTCTGTACTTATTTTACAATCTTTATTTCGTCATACTGGCATTTGACATGATTACAAGTGCTCATGGCTCATAACTGGTAAGAACTGGTGAAATGCACATGAAATGCTCACATAGCTACATAGCTGGTACACCTTTTTTTCTGATTTATTGCTCAATACATTTTTGAATGACCTGATATTTAACATTTCTTTTTATATATTCAGTAAGATCCACTCACTACGACACTGCAGTATTGCAAATGAGAACCATGTAGTACAAGAAATTTAATTTGAGCAGGTATAAAGCCATGCTTTTTGTAAAGTTTTTGATGCCACAGGCATAATTTAGTGATTATCAGCACAAAATGTGACATATTGCCTGTGGCATCAAAAACTTTACAAAAAGCATGGCATTCATCTCCTGCCAATGTATTATTGCCACAATAACTGAGGATTATGATCGGGTCACAGACTGTAACTTACTTATTATGTCGCCAAGACATGGATGCCAAGAAATTCACCTCGAGAGCATAACATGAGATGTGAATCTTGGCATCCGTGTCAAGAGCATATAATATGTAGTCATGATCAGAAAGCCAATCATAATTAGTTGAGATTTATCTTTTCCATGTACTAAAAGTCAAATGTAATATATATATATATATATATATATATATATATAATATGTGTGTGTGTGTGTGTGTGTGTGCATGTATGTGTAAATGTGTTTATATATATATATATATATATATATATATATATATATATATATATATATATATAAATATAATGTGTTGTGTTGGCTTTAAAGCTGGTAAAGCAGTGGGAGAGTGATTGACGTCCTTAAGTATTTCCTTTGTAAGGGAAGCTGTTTAATTCAAAATGCTCTGTGTAGTTTAGCAGAGAGCACGTAGAGCTGGGAGTCGAAATGAAGCAGTTTCTACCTGCTGCTGTCATTTACTGGTCAGCACTGTCTGCTTTTAGTGCATACTCAAACTTAACAGCATGTAGGGGGCATTTAACAAATAAGCACCACTCTAAATGTTGTTAAAGTCGGGTCTCATGCTATAGCAGAGCTGAACCAGGTGTAATTTGGCTATTTTTTTAGCATAATCACAGTGCTCCATGTACTACATTTCATTTTTTTGCAATTTTATCCCCTACTTCACAAGTTCAGTTATTCTGAGCATCTCTTACAGCTCTCAGGATAATGGCTCTGGTTTTAACCATAACCAGGATGTGTACATCAGGTGAGTCTGCTTCCATAATGTTGCCTTCTATCAGAGGTTATAGGCCACTTCACTGAAGGCATTAAACATTGGACAACAAAGCTGGACATTCACCACTCATCAGGTGTCAATTGAGCCTACCACACCTTATGGAGTATGTCTATTATGGCTTGGATATAGTTGTCATCCATCCTTCTAATAGCAGGGCTTGATTAATCCATAATGGTTAGGGTACAGACTTGGTTATCCATGCTTCTTACTGCATTCCAGAGGTACTAGTATTAGTATCTTTTATAACTAGGTTTCTCATATTGACAGCAGTATAATTGCAGAAGTTTATAAATACGTATTAGGAATGGCAGTTTCTTTATATTTTGTTACCAGTTCAACAGGTATAGAACGTTAAAGGCCTGACTACAACCCAGGTAACTCAAGTCTGATTAGCAGTTCAGGCAATCGTTGAAGCTGGTATGGAGGGAGAGAGGAATGCTGAGACCCCCTGGGAGAGGAGTGGGGAGTGGGCTCAGAGCATACTTCATGGTCGAATCTGCAGTGAAGACTGGAGATCACATGGGAGGTACTCATTGCAAGGGGGCAGGGATGTCTGAAAACATCTAATATAAAGCTCTGGATGCTAGTTGCATAACCCCATTGCTTGCCACTCTTGTAGACTGTTATGAGCATGTGCAGTAGAGATTAGGACTTGGACTGCCTACCAACCTTTGATTATAGAACCGGGCTCAGTATGATGACTGCTCCTTGCTACATCACTCCCTGGATGCAGGGATATAGTCCAGTCTCTGAAGAGCTGGGACTTACCCTAGTCTGGGACATTATATAACCTATCTGGGTATGGATCCCCCAAAAGGCAAGAGATAAAGTCAGGACTGGTCCTAATAATTGATAGGCACCAGAGAATGGATGAAGCTATGACCAGGATCAAGGGATTGGTCAGTAGTGATTCTACTTGCTGAAACCCTACCATAACAGGAAACATTCCAGAGATGGCCAATAAGACAACAAGGTTTACAAGCAAAAAAAATAACTCTGCATATTACTGAAATAGGAAATAAACTAGTCGGTCTTGGAAAAAACAACTATGTATCTTTGGGGAGTTCCATGGGGCTGACACTAGCTGCATTGCTTTGGGGTGCCTGTAACTGCTTCACGTTAGACTGGGAGACATAGGGTCAAGATAAAAAAATATCTATATTGAAATTAAACAAGCAAACTGCTCCCCCCACTCTCACCCCCACTGGGGATCAAGAATACTGGCATTACACCGGTGGAATTTGTCATTCAGACTGGACTTGACTGCTCTTCATTAATAATTAATGAATCATAAGTCTTCACAAGAGAACCACTGAGGCAGTCAAGACTCCAGTTGAGTAGTTATTTTAATACAAAACTAGTACAAAGAAGGTTATCCTTGAACTAGCAGTCAGAGAGGTAGAAGTCATTGGTCATTTGCATATTTCTTCATTGATATGAGCAGGACTAGCCCCAAAAGAACACCAAGACATCAGACATATAATTAGCAGTAAGATTAAGGATTCCAGGGTGAGAACATTAATGAATACCATACAGAGGTGAAGCCTCAGAGCAGAGCCGCGCAGATCTCTAGCAGAACATTTGACATTTGTGAATAGAGCATATTTCACCTGTACTCTAATAGAACTGCTTCAAAGATAATCACTCCTCTCAACTGTTATGATTTAGGCATTGTGTCTTGATTTTGGGATATCATATTTAGACTTTTTCCTCCTAGACTCGCTGCTCATCATCATCATCATCAATCTCCTTTTTTTCTACATGGGTTTGGGGTGTCCCATTCACTATCTCCATTTGTCCTGATTCAGTGTCACTCTCCTACCTTCTTTGACAGTCAAGATTAACTGTTGCAGGGCGTATCTAACATAATCCATCCATCATTTTACTGGTCAGCCTTGTTTTCTCTTGCCTTCTTCCTGTCTCTCCCAAATCTTCTTCACCAAATTATCTTCTGCCTCAACTGTAATTTGTTCATTCTTTCTTTGACTTTCTCAACAATTGGAACTGTTAACTTTTGCTCTGATAACTCATTCTTTATCTGTCCCACAAGATGCATTCTACTACCCATCTCAAGCACTTAATCTCTATTACCTCAAGTTTCTTCAGCTGCTCTTCCTTCACTGGCCAGGTTCAGAATCATAAAGAAATACTGGTCACACTACTGCTTTGTGCACCTTACTTTTAGGCTTCTTTGGCATTCTTCTGTCACACATTACCCCTGACACACTGTGCCATATGGCCGCAGTCCCTCTGATTCTACGTTTAAACCTCCTCATTCAAACTTCCGTTCACCTCTACCTCCCCTCATAGATATTTGTAGTTCTTAACCTGTTGCACAATTTTCACTTCTATCTCAGCTTTCTGCTTTTTCTGATTTCCAACATTTGCTGATTTGACAACTGTCTTGTCTGTAGTCAGTTTCATCCCATGTGCCAGCAGTTTTAAATTCCATCCCCTATTACTTGCTAGGGTTCCTGTACAGAGTCTGCTTCTAATGCCACATTGCAGCAGCTTTGTTGGTCTCTCACCTCTAACCTGTTTGCTAATGCAGTCCACCACCAGTATGAACATCAGTGGATACAGAGCTGAACCCTCATGCATACCCACTGCCACTGAGAACCAAACACGGTTTGTACTTGTGCCTTTGGGTCCTTGTACATAGCCTGCACTAATTACACCAATGATTGTGGCACTTTGAACCATCTCAGGATTGCCCAAATTAGCTTTCTTGGAGTATTGTCTTATGTTTTCTCCAGGAATAGGAATGCCAAGTTGGACTTTTTCCTCATCTCTAGCTTTTCTCCACTGTCATACTGGCACTGCAAACATTGGGCCAGTTGTGCTGCATTCAGATCTGAATCTGAACTGCTCATTTCTCATCTTTTCCCATCTTACATTATACTGCTCTGCATAGTCATTTATCAGTCACCCTCAATATGGATCATGTACTGTGCAATATGTCAGAGCTAACCACTAAACAGTGTAAAAACTGGCTCTTAGACTCACCGTTGTTCCACATGAAATCAGACCTGTTTAAGGGTATGTATCTTATTAAATTAGTAAAGTAAGCACATATAGATGTTCACCATCAGTAACAATATAGAATCTGCCATCAGAAAGCCATCTATTTTAAAAATGAGGAAGTGTTTCTCTTTTTGGTGCATCTGCTATGACCATTAATGCAGAAAGACAGAGTTATAGAGATAGTACTAGAACCAACTGTCAAGCTTTTCTGTTAATTCAAGAGTTCAGAGCTTAAACAGTATTTAAGCTTCTTGACCTAACTCTGATGGTTATGCTAAAGCCACAGGCATGGCTCTATTTATCATACCATAGACCATATTATAGAAGACATGCACCATGACGGTGCATATTTTACTCATATTGTTACTGATTTGACATTGATGCCTAGGCAAACATATATTCCATGAGTTACTTTGATACAATGGCTTCCAAAAATTCAACACAATTGAGGTGAGAAAGTAAAACAAAAAAAAAAAAATTATATATATATATATATATATATATATATATATATATATATATATATATATATATATATATAAAACTACTATATTTTAATAACTTTCTCCTTTGTATATTGTACTTTTATTGTCTCTAGATATTTTTGTTAAGTTCTATGTAAAACTGACACTGTACCTGTCACTGTTGTTCTTGTTTTATTGGAGCTTTTTTCCCCGGGCCTCCGCTGAAAATGGGCTCACACCCAGACGGACTATCCCAGTCAACAAATGTAAAATAAATAAAAATAAATACATTTATTAAGGCTGTAAAATTTACCTAATGTGATAAGAGAAATAACTTATAGCTGGTGGCATTTGAAAGGTTTTGTGTGTGTGTATGCATCTGTCTATGTATACACACACACACACACACACACACACACACACACACACACACACACACACACACACACACACCCATACATGTACACACCCACACACATACACACATATATTTGAGAGTGCTTAATGTGATCAGTTGTTTTTAAAACTTACTTTTATTTTGTCAACACACTTTCATTGACAAAACAGATGGTCAACAGGTGGGTGAGGATAGCACTATACCCAGGGTTGGGGAGGATTCCCTTAACTGGTGCTGTTCAATCTAGTAGTTAGCATATATAATTAGTAGAACAAGTAGGGCATGCAGCACCCCTCACATGGGGGTGTAGAGTCTGCAGCCCTTCATGTGGGGATGTGGGGGGACCACCTACAAGAAACAGCATGTAATTTTTACATGGTCTAAGGTAATGTCTCAGATCTTGTGCATTCAGAAGTCAACTTTTTTTTTTGTTAAATATTTTTGGTGTTGACTATTTTAAAGACATCCATATATTTATATGCATTACACGAAAATAGATCTATATTTAAAAATTTTAACAAAGCTTTGAAACATAAAACACTGGACCTCACAAAATAAAAAAAAATACACAAATAAAATAGCTTTTATACAGGGAGGCAAGTCCCACCATGCAACTTACATATGCCAACTCTAAGAGCACACTAAATTGGGAAAGGGTAAGTTTCCTGTTCTCACTAGTACCATCAACCAAAAAATCTAGTTTGATATTCTGAGCAGCTATTATGTCCATTTGATCTGACACATGACTATATAGACATCTAATATATATATATAGAGATAGCATATATATATATATATATATATATATATATATATATATATATATATATATATATATATATATATATATATATATATATATATATATAAGGATTTGTATCACTTCATTGAAAGACCATTTCTCTGAGACCTGGTGTTAGTATATATAGTTGGGGGTGGGGGCACAGCCCCCCATTAATTTTTTTGATGTCTGGTTTTGTTTTACATTATTTGGTAAAACCCAACTAGCTGTGGGGCTATGCCCCCCACACCCGCTAACTATATATACTAACACCAGGATTGCACTACAGTGGGGAAATGGACATATACCTTTGGCTTGCCTTAGAGTACTACTTGTCAGTGAAATAAGTTTTAGGTGAAATGAACTTTAGGTGATTTGGTCTCAGTGAAATGGGTGTCAGTGAAATGGTCTTTCAGTGAAGTGATATGAATCCATATATATATATATATATATATATATATATATATATATATATATGTGTGTGTGTGTGTGTGTGTATATGATGATGATATGTAGAGATATATAGATGATAGAAAGAATACCAAAGGTGCAGAAAATCAACCATATGACATGCACTACAGGGAAGATCACAGTAGCAGAGTGTTCCTGATAGAGACTGCAGTGATGCATTCTTGGATGGTGTAAAGCTGAACAAAGACATATAGCATGGTGTTCACTATGTCATCATAAAGCCACAATTTTTTAATTTTTAATCTATTTACTAACCATGTAAGCGCAATCAACATAAATATCCCTTTCCAAAGATGATCCAAGAACACTGAATGGTTAAGACATTTGCTCATACCCTTGGAAAACAAGAGTTTGAAGGAATCGAACCTTGTATCCCTTACCATATGAAGCAGTTTGTAAATGGCTTAGTGCCTTAATCCCCTGCACGGACTGCCAGAAACATTTGTCTTGTTGGTAAATCCTGAATATTTGATTCTATAGAGATGAAAAGAAACTAGCACCACACATCATCATAATATTAATAATAGAGTCCTGTGTCCAATGTGACTACATGTCTGGTGAGATGATTTACTCCATAAAGTTATTTTTAACTCTGGGGTCTCACACCCTCAGAAGAAAGGGTATTTCTGCACCCTCTCCCCCTGTATACATTCATGGTTAGGCTGCATTTCAGCATTATGCCTATTAGGCATTTTCATTAAAGACTAGAGTGACTCAATCAGATGACCACTGAGATTCTCACTGGAAGACAGAAATATGACTTGGCTAGAAGGTTAGGATCTATTTCAGCATTACAACTGAATTGTTTTTTTTTTTTTTTATAGGATGGGGTAATTCAGTCAAACGACTATTGATATTCCCAATGAAAACCAGAAGCATGGCATGGCCAACAGGCCATTTGCACCCTACTGGTGGCTGACAGTAGTGCCAGTGCCACATCTGTATAAATGACCACTGCTGAAATCTGTGCTACCAAGTTCCCAGTACATTTCAGCTGCACCTTAATTTTTGAATTGCTCATGCATAACAAAGTGCCATGGGAACAGTACTATGACTGCCACAAGTGGCCATTTAATACCTCCTAGGTTACCACGTGTCATTGACAGTCCCTAGTGTCCTAACAAAAGCAGCACCAATAGTTTTTCATTCTGATGGCATTCACATAATAAAGGTAGCCTTTGATGGTAACTTTATGTTTGCCTTTCTTTAAGAGTACAGTGCTCTCCATATTGTGGGTCATGCATTAGTTGCCATGTTCTAGCTTCAGTCATTGTATTGACATGTACCTACTAGAAGATAATGCACTGTAGGTCTGAATGAGCCTTTTTCCAGCTGTTCTTCTCCTGTATGAGCCACAAGTATTTTTGCAGGTGTGCTTTTTTCCCACTGTCGCACTACTGCTCCCTCGCACCCCAGCCCCATACAGTAAGTCTACTGTGGTGTATCCCCACAGAGCAACATGTCCAGCTGCATCCATAGACTTTGCTTCCTCTGTTGCTGTCTACAGTGTTAGCTTTCACTGAGTCACACACTGTCCTGGTACTGTGCAGCAACATAGCCTTTAAATGCACCACAGTGGCAAATATTCCATCTTTTTATTTTTTTTCATCTATTTTTGCATAGTTTTCCATTTTTTTATAATTGATATCAACTTCAATGAATTGCTGCTGTCAGCAAGCTGTTGTCCTTTGAAAAAAGTTTTTGTCAGCTTGCAAGATGCTTTTATGGCCTCTGTCTCCTACCCCATCCATTAGATAATTTTCCTACCATTATGATGCCTATAGTGTAATGAGAAAATATCTTCTTTGTCTCCCCTCCCCACCAAACACCCAAAGAAGTCTGTGTGCAGTAAGTGCCTTTTCTTATTCCTTCTATTTTAACACATTGCTGTTAGCAGTGTTTACCATATGGACAGCCTTTCACTCTGTCACTTGGTAAGTGTAATATACAACACAACATTTCTCTTCCGGTCATGTGCAGATGATGACATCACACGTGATGTATTGGTCATCAGCCATACTTCCTAGAATCAGTAAAAATCCAATAGTCAATATACTATTACTTCAAATTTTGCATAGCAGCAACACAGGATGACAGAGTACCGTAAAGTGTTAACACAGACTGAATGAAGCAACTTCTAATTTCAAGTAAATAAAAGCTTCTGCGTTTTCATAAGAATATTAAGAAATATGATACACCTTCAAAAAGTCTCCAAAGTGTAAAGAAATGTGGAGACCTTTCTAAAGTATCAACTCTTCTACAGTGTTTTAAACTTTGCTTCATGATTCAAGATAAACACTAGAAAAATCAACAAAAAGAAAATAAAACTGGAGCAAGAAAAGTGATACATCCCTGTGTGGAACCCAAAAGGAGCTTATTTATTTAAGCCATGGCTGTCCCTTTTTTTTCAGATATACTACCAGTACATGACATTTACCTATAGTATGGATACACAGTGGCAAACAGGTAATATTCCCTTTCAGATAGCTATTGCATTTGTTCTACCAGGAAAGTGAATTAAAGCTGATGGGTGCAAACATAAAGCTAAATGCAACTGCTTAAGCATTATTCTGTAGAAAAAGTATATGGCTAACACAGGCCTTTTTTTTTATTTTCTTTGTCGTCTTGCATATTTAACATGACCTTAAATATGAGGCACCAAGCAGGCCATAAAGTTAGGAACTAAACTGCAATTAATTTTCATTGTTTTTTGACCTAAGACATTGCTATTTTCTTCATGTCTGGACCTTCCTGAGTTGTTTTTTTCCGTAGCTCCCATTTTATGGGTTTCACATGACCCAAATATTCAGAAAAATTAAATGACACATGGCTAGCACAATAAAGAGACCAAACAGAGGTCAAAGTATACATGGGTTAATTATGCTTTACGCTTGCTGACGGCATTGGAAACCCTTTGGTACCATAGTTTTGTTATGAGTACAGCCAGTCATGGGAATATGCATATGACCCATTAAAAGTAACCCTTACTTTGTAAGCTATTGCTGCAGTCTCTGTACACAGAGATTGCTTCTTTATGATATAGCATTAAATTCTTAAGAGTGATAAATATACATGAATCTGTTCTTTTCTGCTTTAATTTTTGCCAAATCTAACTCAGAGCAACATATGTTTTAGTGTTTTGGTGTACTGAGATTTTATACGCAGCTTTGTTGTTGTTATTTGAAGTTTAGCTGTACAACCAATATAGTTAGATGATGACCATCAACCAGGTATATACTCTGGAATTTCTTTATAGTTATGTGCATTGTATGCATTATGTTATTATTATTATTATAATTATGTTTATACCTTTACAATGAACTCCTCATTTTGGCTTACATACCGCATCCATTGTTGATCAATGGAGTGGATCATTTTTATAAACCTTAGTTCTCTATTAATATAGCGCATTTTATCTGTGGCAAATGAATGATGTAAATTAGTAAAAAAATTGCATGCATTATTCCATCCTGCAGAAAGTTCACTGATAGCAAGATAAAATGCTCTGATATTATATAGAGTTACCTGAAGTTTAGAAGGGCTGCCTCGGTGAAGCTACAACTACCATTACTGCCTCATGCACAAGGTTCTTTGATTTAGTTCTTAGCCATAGTAGTCTGTGAAGAGTCTGTATGTCCTCCCTGTATCCCTTTGGATTTTCAGTAGGTGCTGCAGATTCCTTCCAGATTTAAAAATGGTGCAAAAATAAATCGGTGAGTCTTCAGACTGACCATGCATGTTGTGTGCGTGAGTGTGCGTATGCACGTGAGTGTGCGTGTGTACGTGTGTGCGTGTGCATACGTGTGTGTGTGTGTGTGTGTGTGTGTGTGTGTGTGTGTGTGTGTGCATGTGTGTGTGCACGTGTGTGTGTGTGTGTGCATGTGTGTGTGTGTGTGTGTGTGTGTGTGTGTGTGTGTGTGTGTGTGTGTGTGTGTGTGTGTGTGTGTGTGTGCGTGTGTGTGTGTGTGTGTGTGTGTGTGTGTGTGTGTGTGTGTGTGTGCGTGTGTGTGTGTGTGTGTGTGTGTGTGTGTGTGTGTGTGTGTGTATGCTGCAGTACAATGTAGTATAATAGCCTCTTGTCAAGGATTAATTTCTTGGACTAATATCTACATAGTTCTCCTCCCCAGTAATGCTTAACTGCATAAAGCAAGTATTAGAGAATGAATAAAATGAGTAAGAGTAAGGAAATCTGATTTATTATATTTATATGACAAAGCAAGTAAGGAAAATCATTCTATGTTGCTTAACTTATAAGCAAGAGCATGGCATCCAGGTCCAAGGAAGTCATTATTGCACTGTATTTGGCCCTCATCAGGCCCATCATTAAGTGCAGCATGCCTTCAGTATGTATTTAACCAGACACTTAACTGGAACATCCACAAAGGTTCATAAGAAAAAGAATGTAGCATGTAAACTGCATGTCCTATAGAGATTGTCTCAAATCCCTGTCTTTATCCTCTATTTCCTACAGACTGTTGACAGGTGATCTACTCATGACACATACACCATCTTTGGATCCCACTCAGAAGGACCTTTTGCATCTCTGCAAAACAAATAGCATCAGAATTACTCAATCTTGGGATTTAAGATTTGCTTGCTACGTAAGTAAGACATATCAGAGGTACAGCTATGTGCCTCAGAGAGTTTGTTCTATAGGAACAGGCTTCCCATTCTTGTGAATTGAACTTTTCCCTAACCCTTTATAGTTCATAGGTTCATAGGTAGATACTAGGCTACCTGCCCTAGGGCATTTATAAGCCTAGCCAGAGTGCATTTGGCTTCCGCCTCCCTATTAGATTAGCTACTGTGCCTCTGAAAAGTAGGTCACAGAAGGTACCCTTCAGGATTAGTTTACTGTGCCTCTGTCTAGCAGGGACACAGAAGAGATCCCAGGGGTGAATTTGTGATTTCTCATCCACACGTCCAGATTTCGCTTGAAGAGGGTCAGCGAGGGGCTATGTCTAACATGAATTGGGATTCTATTCCAGAGTGAAGGGAGCCTCTGGAAAATGAATCTGTCCCTCCAGCATTTCCTATTTATTTTTGTGCTGAGGTTTAAGTCCCTGGAGCATGTAGTTCTAAGGGACTTGGATTTTTTGAGGTGGAGCATGTCCATTAATTCTGGGTTTGACATGGCTTTGTATGTCAGGCATAGATCACCTCTGAGTAGGTGGTAAGCAACTGAGTAGAACTGGAGTTTCTTTAGTTGAGCTGCATAGGACATCTGTTTGTAGCCCATGATCCTCTTGGTGAGGTACTTTTGGGGTCTCTCCAGTTGCTGCAGGTGTCGGGTAAGGTACATCCCAAAATGGGCATTGTATTCAAATATGGGCCTGATGAGTGACGAGTAGAGGGGCAAAATGACCTCTCTTGATCTAGATGCAAACCCTTTCGTGATAAGGTGGGCCATATAGAAGGCCTTTCTAACCACTTTGGCAATGTGATTATCAAAGGAGATATTACTATCTACGTTGGTCCCCAAAACTCTAATTACTTCTTCCGTACTTAATGGATTACCACCTATGTGGTAAATTGTGGGCACCTTGCTTTTCCCAAAGGGGACGACTATGCACTTTTTAGCATTTAGCTTGAGGCCATGGCTCTGGCACCAAGCATCCATCTCTGTGAGACCCTTTTGGAGGATGCTTGTGTCAGCTGGAGAGTCAATTATGGCCCCCAGTTTGCAGTCATCTGCGAACTTTGTCAGCCATAATCCCCCTGTGTTAGCCTGAACCTCAGAGAAGTATATACTGAACAAGAGAGGTCCCAGAACTGAGCCCTGTGGGATGCCACTTGTAACTGGTTTGGATTCGGACATGGCACCTGCGATTCTGACCATGTGGGTTCTATCCCTGAGCCAGTTTGCAACCCATCTTGTGATATAGGGGTTGATATTTAAGCTGGTAAGCTTATTTATGATGCCCGAGTGGGGTATTGTGTCGAAGGCTTTTGCGAGGCCCAGGTAGGCTGTGTGGACTACCTTATCCTCATCTATGGCTTTGGTAACTGTTTCAAAGAAATCAACTAGGTTTAAGAGGCAAGATCTGCCCTTAATAAAGCCAAATTGGGTAGGATCCAGTGTCTGGAGGCTCCCAATGTCTTTGTTTATGAGTTCCATGATAATATGCTCCATAACTTTACAGACCAGACTAGTCAGGCTTATGGGGCGATATTTCCCGGGGTCCATTGTGGCACCACCTTTGTGGAGTGGGACCACTGTAGCTGTACACCATTCTTTGGGTACGTATCCTGTAGTAAGGCTAATTTTGAACAGTGACTTGATGTGAGGGTTCAGTTCTTCTTGGAGCTCGTGTAAGACACAGACTGGGACACCGTCCGGTCCCATAGATGCTGTGTTTTTTGCTTTGGAGAGGGCAGCTTTCACCTGTGCATCTGTGATGTCAGGGAGGTTACATTCAGTTGGGATAGGCATTTGCTCCTTTGGGGGGGAAGGGGGGGAGAAGTTTGCGCTGAATCTGTCTGCCAGGATGTTGGCTATGTCTGTAGGTTCGGTATATTTTGTACCGTTATGCAACAATTCAGAGCATATCTTGGAGTTTCCACCCATATTCCTGACATAACTAAAGAAGGCCTTGTGATTATCTTTAGTGTCTTAGTGTCTAGGGCAATTTTTCTTTCGAAACTGACCTTTGATGATTTTATGAGGGATCGAATTTCTTGCTAATACTGATCAGAGATGCCTTCCCTTTTTGGGATTTTGCTCTGTCATGTAGTAGCTTCCTCCTTCTGTTGTATAGCTTATTTATGGCCGGGGTCCACCAGACAGGTCTCCTGTTTTTGGAGGAGTAAGTCTTGGTTTTATTTGGGATAGCATGATCCATGCATTCCTGCAGGTGCTCATAGAATGCATTTGTAAAGGATTCTGTGGATTGGACTGTATTATCCTCTGGCCCGGGGGCTTTGAAGGATTCCACCTCAGTCTTGAGAAGTGCAAAGTTGGCTTTTGAGAAATTCTTTACAGTGATTTCCTTGGCTGGGGGTGGGGACCGGATATGGATGTCCAGGGAAATTTGTTTATGGTCTGATCTTACCAATGAGGGGTTTACCTCTGTTGTGGAACATAGAGTCCCCATGTTGGTGATGACCAGGTCCAATATGTTGTTCCCTCTTGTGGGAGTGGTGACCAGTTGTTTCATCGCGTTAGAGTTTATAAATTCAAGGAACAGTTGGGCGAGGGTGTTTGGGCTTGAGTAGTTTTCCCAGTCAATGTTTGGGTAGTTGAAGTCACCCAATAACATAGTGTTTGGAGAGACCTTCATATTCTCCAGTGTTCTCAGGAATGCCAAGTGGGGTTCCTGTAATAGGGAGGGTGTTGTGTAGCAGGCTACAAACTGAAAGGCAGTTTTACCCACTGTTAGTTGCACATGGATGGTTTCCGATGCTTCGTACAATGCCACTAACCTGGAGATGTAGGTATCTTTGATGAATATAGATACTCCCCCTCCTTTTGTGCTTCGGTCCGAGTTTTGGGGCCGAAATGCATTTTATGAGTTATAACCTGGTAGTGCTGGGATTCTCTCAGGAGCCTTGAACCAGGTTTCTGTTACTGCACAGACATCCATTTTCTCCATACTGAGGAGAGCCTCGAGTGCGTGCATCTTGAGGTTTAGACTTCTGGCATTGAGTAGCATTACCTTTAGTTTTTTATCCTTGGGTTGTCTATGGAGGTGGTTTTGTCCTTTGAGCCTTGCCTAAAAAAGGCACTATGGGGGTGGCAAGAGCCTTGGCCAGTATACGAAAGCCTAAGGGTGACAGGTGCAAGCCATGCCTAGCGAAGCAACGTGGCTTGTCGAGCATGTCATCCCAGGCTGACAGACACTGGATCCCCTTTGAATGACACCAAGAGAAACCTGTACTAATGGATGGGAAATCAGACATACACCCTAGGTCTAGCACCTATGTCTGTAGTGGACAAAGGCAGCCCTATCTAACATATACCCCTTAAAATAACCTTTAAGGCACATACACTTGCAGGCTACAATTGGGATAATTGGTTAGGCTTAAAAAGGCTCAAATGGTGGTTATAAAAGTAGCTTGTAAGATCATCTAGGCACCTGTACAGGTTTTGAGGGTTACCTAGGATGATTTTCCTGGTTATGTAAGTTGTTTCAAGGAACACAGTATGCGTATAGTGGTTGTGGGAATCAAACTGAAGTAACTGGGATATAAATCATCTGTACACCCTTATCTAAATCTTCCTCAGACACTGTCAGCCACACAAGTATCTATGTACTGTTGTGGTTTAGAGGTTACTGGAAAAGATGCTGTCACTTAAAACAGTGAACTAGTTTTCCTGTCCAGAATGTATTTTTATTCTGATTTGATATTTTTTTTCTCTGATTGATTTAGATTGGATCTTTTAAATATGATTGCTACATGAAAACTCGTGTTACATTTGCCTGGTCACGATAGCTCATAAACAGGAGTTTGGGTACAAGCATTGTCAGAATGCATCTACTTAACCAACTGAGTCTGTGAGAAAATGTGCCAAAATATCATATTTTCAAGTTTTAACAGACAGAGATTATTATCCTTTTTTTTCAAATCTTTGTTTTTATTTTTGTTGTTACATTAAACAAATTGTAAAATACAATACACAGTAACAGATAATACACTGAAAGTAAACCATTTACAAAGTTAGATGAAGCAACTGTTCATTCTAGTAATTGGCAAGTATCTTTAAAGTTTTTCTCAATATAAAGAGCAACATAGATCGACAGCAGAGCGAGATGAACAGATATATGAGAAATGACAATATTAACATTGTTAATGTACAATGTAGCTTTCTGCACATAGTCAGAATGTATTAGATAACTGTACAGTATTATAGAATACAGCAAAAACCAACAGAGAAAGAAAAAAAAGAAAAAACACAAAAAAAAACCCTTCTATATACAACTATTTACAAATAGTGCTACAATATAATGACAGGATTCTAATTACATTTAAGAACATGTGATAGTTATCATCTTTGATTGCATCTTACATACATGTAACCATTAGAGAACACAGTGGAGTAAGACTCTGATGAGGAGGAGACTGGTGGCAATGCTACTAAAGGACGACTATAGAAAAACATTGTTTGCTATGTTAAGATGCAGTCAAGCGTAATACTCCAGAACCTGAGGTATTTCAGGTGCTTATTCACATTGTTAGTGGTTAGTTTGAGATGTTATACTTAGATGCCATGTTCTTAAAGTTGCCCCAATCTACTTTAGATCGATCTAACCAGTTTCTGTGTAATATAGAGCTTGATTAACATGAAGAGAGTAATCTGCATCCTGAGATCAGTAGAGTTTATGTCCTCATGGCATATATGAAGTATAGCAAATTCCCAGGAGAGTGGATTTGCCATAGCCCATTTTTTAAGTTTGATCCTTAGGGAATTCCATAGATTCTGAGCATATTTACAGTACCATAGAATGTGTAGGACGACAGCTTTAGCTGTGGGGCAAAAAGGGCAGAAGGGTGAAGTGTTAAGGGAATAAAAGAGTTTAAACGTTTTGGTGTATAGTAAGCATTATCATCAGTTATGAACTGGGTATATAGTAGTTTCTTAAAAGGGGCAAAAGTGTTTGCGTGATTAATTGCTTGGGAGACATGAGCGTCTGTCAGGTCAGTGTTTTTGTCTCTCCAATATTGTGCAAATGTAATAGAGGATTGGTATGTAGCTGTAGAGGCAGAGATTATTATTCTGACTCTAGGAATGTTGCTACTGGAACAGAAAAGCAAGCATAAGCAGTGTAACTCTGGTCTTGCTGTTTCTCCAAGGAGTGCAAACCTTGAACCATCCACAACTCACTAATAATTGGAGTACATATATCTTGGCCTGAAAAGAAGAAAATAATGTAAGTTTGAGCAAATGTTGATTCAAGCTTGCATGTTTGAACCAATGTGGCTCAAGCAAGCAAGTAAAATCAAGCCCTTTAAGAACATCCTGCTAAAGGATAAATGGTTTCTCATTAACATGTTGAGTTTAATATGAACATACATGTGTATGTATGAACAAAACTGGCAGAAGAAGGCTGCCCTGCCTATCCGGTGTAAAGAATTGAATAGTTACCATTACACAGCAGGTACAACACAACCTACCACGTCATTACCTCCTCTCTAGAATTCAGTTTCACTGTCTTGAAAAGCTGCCATTTTACTGACCAGATGTTCTCATGATGAAGAAATGTATCCATGTGTCAAATGTGATTTTGCCACTTCTTATACCAGCACTCCCTCCAATGCTCCTCAATTTGTGCTTCTCCCCAGTTGTTGATGTCCAGATTCAGTGGACCAAGATACATTTTTTATGTCCATTTCACTGTTAAAGACTACAGATGTCTTTCTTTTTTAATACTTTACATCCTCATCCACTATCTGTTCTTGCCGTTTTCCTTTTGAAACGCACTCAAGCAATCTGCTAGCCTTTAACAGGTGGTCTTTAGTAGCTAGCCTCCTGAGCTGAAACCTTGCTAGCACTCCAGATTGTAGAAGAATTACTTCAACTTATCTTTAGTGCAAACCTTGTGAGTTATAGTACCATTTATTGAGTCCTAGACCAGTGATAGTGTTTCTATGAAGTTCAAGGGCCAAACAATTAATTAGTGCTCTGGGTTAAGTGGCGGACAAACCCCCACACCCCTCCTACACTCTGTACTTAAAATAACAACCTCCGTGGAGAAAATTTGTGAAATTCATTAAAGCTGTGTCACTAGACAAACTCGACAAACTGCTAGCTAATGACCTAGGATTACAGTACTTTCTCTGATCTGTGCTATACATTCATGCATTTAGTTCACCCTTGCAAATGTCTTCTCATATTGCATACATTGATTAATTTTCATGATGGTTAACATTCTCTGGTATTTTACTTTTTCTACTGTCCCTCTCCAGAAAAAGAAATGTAAGCTTACTTTGGATTCTTCTAACTCAATGCATTTTGAACATTAATTTTATATTAACCCTTGTAGCTACCTCCCAACTGCTTCCACTAACTTCAGTAGATGTTCTGACATTGCCTCTCATTTGTTACTGCTGCTCCCATCTGCATGTAACCTACAAACAGGTTCAGTCTGCTACAAAGACTACTGCTCACATCACAACATACCATCTGTTTTTGTGGACTACCCTGTGGGTGACACAATGTACCTGATCCAACTCACCCATCTCAGCCTGCCTTTTCACACATTTAAGTTTATTAACAACCTCATTAGCTTTTACAATTCAGTTCAAACCATCTCAGCTTGTTCCTTGCCTATTGACTTGTTTTGTAGCCTTCAAGAAATTTGCAAGACAGCCTTTTAGGCACTTTTTCACTATTCATTTGTTTTATCTTATAGACCTGGTAAGCCTTCTGAGCTTAGTGAACCTTTTCCAGAAGAGACAAAAGAACAGACTCCTTTTTGGTTAAGCAGCGAACATGAAATAAATAAGCAAAAGTAACAGTAAAGCATTTAACACCAAAAATGAGCTTAGCAAGTCTGGAATAGAGGGGTAAACCACAGGCTATGACCCAGATAAAGCAAGTTTTAGTAACAGCAAGGGTTAGAGTGCTGGATCACCTATCTTTGGGGCAGAAGTGAGGGCTCCAGTCTGCTGTGATCACTGCCAACAAGCAAAAGTTTGCAGATACTGTAGAAACAGCAGATGAATGGCTACACAGTGTTGCAGTGGTTAGCATTGTCACCCCACAGTAAGAGGTTCTCTGGTTTGATTCTTGGCTGGTGTGTCTTCTGTGTGGAGTCTGCATGTCCTCCTGTGCTTGAGTGGGTTTCCTCTGGGTGCTCGGTTCCCTCCCACTTTACCAAGACATGCTACAGATGTGTGTGTGTGTGTGTGTGTGTGTGTGTGTGTGTGTGTGTGTGTGTGTGTGTGTGTGTGTGTGTGTGTGTGTGTGTGTGTGTGTGTGTGTGTGTGTGTGTGTGTGTGTGTGTGTGTGTGTGTCTTCTGAGGAAGGTCAGGTGCCAGGCTGGCAACTCAATACAGTAAAACTTTACTGCTACTCATTCTGTGGACCAATGATCCACTGTGGTGACCCCTAACAGGAGCAGCCAAAAGAAGAACAAGTAAAAACAGCAAGAAGGCATGTATATGGTATTGCTGTGACACACAAGAGTGTGGTGTGTTAAGGCCTTGCGGTTACCCGAGTATTCATGTCAGCCATAGGAAGTGGATTTAGGACTAATATTGAAATGTACTTCTAGGCTACATCTAAGAAGTTCCCAAGTCTGAGGGCAATTAGAGTCTTGTCCTGTCCTGAAACATGGATGGCCCTGGAATAGGGGTGAGTGAAGCATGGCCCTCAGACTGTTGGGAGGAGGGTTATCTTTGCAAAAGAGAGCTATGGAGGGAGAAATGTAAACAGTGGCACAAACTCTTCCATTGCTGCCTTGGATAATGGCCACTCCCTGATCAGCTCTTGCTCTTGTTGTGGAACACTACCCACGCAGTGTGGGGGGAATCTAGATCTATGCACATGAGAAAAGGGTGCATGCTTAGGACCTATTGAGAGAAAAAGAAAACAGAAAAAGGTGAGTGTATCAGAAAATATGTCACCTGAATGCACACATGCATATGCGCACACATACACACACACACACACACACACACACACACACACACACACACACACACACACACACACACACACACACACACACACACACACACACACACACACACACACACACACACACACACACACACACACACACACACACACACAAACACACACCATTTAATACAAATAGAACATGTGTAAAACTCATAACTCTCACATACATATATTAATATGCACATCACCACTCATAAATAAATGCAAAATATTCAAGATATAACTGCTGGGTTTTGCCATGATTGTGCGTTAAGCATTCTTTAAAATAAAGTGACATTTGCTGTGACTGAACTCTGCACTGTTTTAAGATCTGAAGAGTCTTATTTCAATTAGACTGCTTTTTCTTAAGAACAGTCTACTATATGCACAGGTGCAAAGTAGTAATCTACAAGTTTAACTAATGATGCTATGCACTAGCAGTCGTTAATATAATATACACTTGTAATATACACCTGATACACTTGTAATAGGTGACTCTATCGTCAGGCACACTGACGTCCCGCTCACCAGGCTGAACAAGGAGAAGGTCACGGTGAGCTGCCTGTCGGGCACTAGGATCCGCCACATAACACAAGCACTCAGGTCACTCCAAGGAAAGTACAAATATGACTCAGTCATTGTCCATGCTGGTGTGAATGACCTGAGATGTACCTCCCTGGACTACATGAAAAGAGACATAGAGGAGCTCTCTGAGCATGTGGCCCAGGCTGGTATGACCCTGACCTTGAGTAGCATCTTACCCTCACCAAGAATGATGCCACAATATGAAGACAAGATGATCAATTTCAACAATTGGCTTAAGTATTGGTGTCATTCAAATGGGATCCAATGCCTGTCATCCTGGGATGACATGCTCGACAGGCCACAATGCTTCGCTAGGGATGGCTTGCACCTGTCACCCCTGGGCTTTTGGATATTTGCAAAGGCTCTTGCTACCCCCATAGTGCCTTTTTTAGGCAAGGCTCAAAAGACAAACCCACCTCCATAGGTATCACAAGGGATAAGAAACTAAGAGTAATGCTACTCAACGCCAGACGTCTAAACCTCAAGATGCATGCACTCGAAACTCTCCTTAGCATGGAGAACATCGATATCTGTGCAGTAACAGAAACCTGGTTCAAGGCTCTCGAGAGCACCCCAGCACTACCAGGTTATACCTCATACCATGCTTTTCAGCCCCAAAACTTGGACCAAACCAGAAAAGGAGGGGGGAGTATCAATATCCGTCAAAGATACCCACACCTCCAGGTTGGTGGCACAACACGAA